>NC_069506.1:50717563-50982563 GCF_027579735.1 Bombina bombina
AGCTCCATTGATATAAAATTGTTATCTTGGAAAGTTCTGTTTTTAATGGCTATTTCCTCGGCTCGAAGAGTCTCTGAGTTATCAGCCTTACATTGTGATTCTCCTTATCTGATTTTTCACTCAGACAAGGTAGTTCTGCGTACTAAACCTGGGTTCTTACCTAAGGTAGTCACTAACAGGAATATCAATCAAGAGATTGTTGTTCCATCCTTGTGTCCAAATCCTTCTTCAAAGAAGGAACGTCTTCTACACAATCTGGATGTAGTTCGTGCCCTCAAGTTCTACTTGCAGGCAACTAAGGATTTTCGACAAACGTCTTCCCTGTTTGTCGTGTA
The DNA here is from genome assembly GCF_027579735.1 of Bombina bombina. Taxonomy (NCBI): domain Eukaryota; kingdom Metazoa; phylum Chordata; class Amphibia; order Anura; family Bombinatoridae; genus Bombina; species Bombina bombina. The sequence continues at coordinate 50,717,899 of NC_069506.1, forward strand.
CTCTGGTCAGAGGAGAGGTCATAAGGCTTCGGCTACCTCTCTCTCCTTCTGGCTTCGTAGCATAATTCGTTTAGCCTATGAGACTGCTGGACAGCAGCCTCCTGAAAGAATTACAGCTCATTCTACTAGAGCTGTGGCTTCCACTTGGGCCTTTAAGAATGAGGCCTCTGTTGAACAGATTTGCAAGGCTGCAACTTGGTCTTCGCTTCATACTTTTTCCAAATTTTACAAATTTGACACTTTTGCTTCTTCGGAGGCTATTTTTGGGAGAGAGGTTCTTCAGGCAGTGGTTCCTTCTGTATAATGAGCCTGCCTATCCCTCCCGTCATCCGTGTACTTTTGCTTTGGTATTGGTATCCCAGAAGTAATGATGACCCGTGGACTGATCACACATAACAGAAGAAAACATAATTTATGCTTACCTGATAAATTCCTTTCTTCTGTTGTGTGATCAGTCCACGGCCCGCCCTGTTTTAAGGCAGGTAAATATCTTTTAAATTATACTCCAGTCACCACTTCACCCTTGGTTTCTCCTTTCTCGTTGATTCTTGGTCGAATGACTGGGAGTGACGTAGGGGGGAGGAGCTATATGCAGCTCTGCTGGGTGAATCCTCTTGCATTTCCTGTTGGGGAGGAGTTATATCCCAGAAGTAATGATGACCCGTGGACTGATCACACAACAGAAGAAAGGAATTTATCAGGTAAGCATAAATTATGTTTTTTATTATTCAATCAAGAGTTTATTTTAAAATAGTGCTGGTATGTACTATTTACTCTGAAACAGAAAAGAGATGAAGATTTCTGTTTGTAAGAGGAAAATGATTTTAGCAACCGTTACTAAAATCGATGGCTGTTTCCACACAGGACTGTTGAGAGGAATTAACTTCAGTTGGGGGAAACAGTGAGCAGACTTTTGCTGCTTGAGGTATGACACATTTCTAACAAGACGATGTAATGCTGGAAGCTGTCATTTTCCCTATGGGATCCGGTAAGCCATTTTTTATTACATAAAGAAAAAAAGGGCTTCACAAGGGCTTTTAAGACTGTAGACATTTTCTGGGCTAAAACGATTTATATATAAGCATATTTTATACCCCATAGCCTTGAGGAATTATTTTAATCTTGGGAACTATGTAAAATAACCGGCAGGCACTGTATTGGACACCTTATTCTCTAGGGGCTTTCCCTAATCATAGGCAGAGTCTCATTTTCGCGCCTCTATTGCGCACTTGTTTTTGGGAAGCATGACATGCAGATGCATGTGTGAGGAGCTCTGATACATAGAAAAGACTTTCTGAAGGCGTCATTTGGTATCGTATTCCCCTTTGGGCTTGGTTGGGTCTCAGCAAAGCAGATACCAGGGACTGTAAAGGGGTTAAATATAAAAACGGCTCCGGTTCCGTTATTTTAAGGGTTAAAGTTTTGGTGAATTTTGAACAATTCCTTCATACTTTTTCACATTTGCAGTAATAAAGTGTGTTCAGTTTAAAATTTAAAGTGACAGTAACGGTTTTATTTTAAAACGTTTTTTGTACTTTATCAAGTTTATGCCTGTTTAACATGTCTGAACTACCAGATAGACTGTGTTCTGTATGTGGGGAAGCCAAGGTTCCTTCTCATTTAAATAGATGTGATTTATGTGACACAAAATTTAGAGAAAATGATGCCCAAGATGATTCCTCAAGTGAGGGGAGTAAGCATGGTACTGCATCATCCCCTCCTTCGTCTACGCCAGTCTTGCCCACACAGGAGGCCCCTAGTACATCTAGTGCGCCAATACTCCTTACTATGCAACAATTAACGGCTGTAATGGATAATTCTATCAAAAACATTTTAGCCAAAATGCCCACTTATCAGCGAAAGCGCGACTGCTCTGTTTTAGAAAATACTGAAGAGCATGAGGACGCTGATGATATTGGTTCTGAAGTGCCCCTACACCAGTCTGAGGGGGCCAGGGAGGTTTTGTCTGAGGGAGAAATTTCAGATTCAGGGAAAATTTCTCAACAAGCTGAACCTGATGTGATTACATTTAAATTTAAATTGGAACATCTCCGCGCTCTGCTTAAGGAGGTGTTATCTACTCTGGATGATTGTGAGAATTTGGTCATTCCAGAGAAATTATGTAAAATGGACAAGTTCCTAGAGGTCCCGGGGCCCCCCGAAGCTTTTCCTATACCCAAGCGGTGGCGGACATTGTAAATAAAGAATGGGAAAGGCCCGGTATACCTTTCGTCCCTCCCCCCATATTTAAAAAATTGTTTCCTATGGTCGACCCCAGAAAGGACTTATGGCAGACAGTCCCCAAGGTCGAGGGGGCGGTTTCTACTCTAAACAAACGCACCACTATACCCATAGAAGATAGTTGTGCTTTCAAAGATCCTATGGATAAAAAATTAGGTTTGCTTAAAAAGATGTTTGTTCAGCAAGGTTACCTTCTACAACCAATTTCATGCATTGTTCCTGTCACTACAGCAGCGTGTTTCTGGTTCGATGAACTAGAAAAGGCGCTCAATAATAATTCTTCTTCTTATGAGGAGATTATGGACAGAATTCATGCTCTCAAATTGGCTAATTCTTTCACCCTAGACGCCACTTTGCAATTGGCTAGGTTAGCGGCGAAAAATTCTGGTTTTGCTATTGTGGCGCGCAGAGCGCTTTGGCTAAAATCTTGGTCAGCGGATGCGTCTTCCAAGAACAAATTGCTTAACATTCCTTTCAAGGGGAAAACGCTGTTTGGCCCTGACTTGAAAGAGATTATCTCTGATATCACTGGGGGCAAGGGCCACGCCCTTCCTCAGGATAGGTCTTTCAAAGCCAAAAATAAACCTAATTTTCGTCCCTTTCGCAGAAACGGACCAGCCCCAAGTGCTACGTCCTCTAAGCAAGAGGGTAATACTTCTCAAGCCAAGCCAGCCTGGAGGCCAATGCAAGGCTGGAACAAAGGAAAGCAGGCCAAGAAACCTGCCACTGCTACCAAGACAGCATGAGATGTTGGCCCCCGATCCGGGACCGGATCTGGTGGGGGGCAGACTCTCTCTCTTCGCTCAGGCTTGGGCAAGAGATGTTCTGGATCCTTGGGCAGTAGAAATAGTCTCCCAAGGTTATCTTCTGGAATTCAAGGGGCTTCCCCCAAGGGGGAGGTTCCACAGGTCTCAATTGTCTTCAGACCACATAAAAAAACAGGCATTCTTACATTGTGTAGAAGACCTGTTAAAAATGGGAGTGATTCATCCTGTTCCATTAGGAGAACAAGGGATGGGGTTCTACTCCAATCTGTTCGTAGTTCCCAAAAAAGAGGGAACATTCAGACCAATCTTAGATCTCAAGATCCTAAACAAGTTTCTCAAGGTTCCATCGTTCAAAATGGAAACCATTCGAACAATTCTTCCTTCCATCCAGGAAGGTCAATTCATGACCACGGTGGATTTAAAGGATGCGTATCTACATATTCCTATCCACAAGGAACATCATCGGTTCCTAAGGTTCGCATTCCTGGACAAGCATTACCAGTTTGTGGCACTTCCGTTCGGATTAGCCACTGCTCCAAGAATTTTCACAAAGGTACTAGGGTCCCTTCTAGCGGTGCTAAGACCAAGGGGCATTGCAGTAGTACCTTACTTGGACGACATTCTGATTCAAGCGTCGTCCCTTCCACAAGCAAAGGCTCACACGGACATTGTCCTGGCCTTTCTCAGATCTCACGGGTGGAAAGTGAACGTAGAAAAAAGTTCGCTATCTCCGTCAACAAGGGTTCCCTTCTTGGGAACAATAATAGACTCCTTAGAAATGAGGATTTTTCTGACAGAGGCCAGAAAATCAAAACTTCTAAACTCTTGTCAAATACTTCATTCTGTTCCTCTTCCTTCCATAGCGCAGTGCATGGAAGTAATAGGTTTGATGGTAGCGGCAATGGACATAGTTCCTTTTGCGCGAATTCATCTAAGACCATTACAACTGTGCATGCTCAGTCAGTGGAATGGGGACTATACAGACTTGTCTCCGACGATACAAGTAGATCAGAGGACCAGAGATTCACTCCGTTGGTGGCTGTCCCTGGACAACCTGTCACAGGGGATGAGCTTCTGCAGACCAGAGTGGGTCATTGTCACGACCGACGCCAGTCTGGTGGGCTGGGGCGCGGTCTGGGGACCCCTGAAAGCTCAGGGTCTTTGGTCTCGGGAAGAATCTCTTCTCCCGATAAATATTCTGGAACTGAGAGCAATATTCAATGCTCTCAAGGCTTGGCCTCAGCTAGCAAAGGCCAAGTTCATACGGTTTCAGTCAGACAACATGACGACTGTTGCGTACATCAACCATCAGGGGGGAACAAGGAGTTCCCTGGCGATGGAAGAAGTGACCAAAATCATCCAATGGGCGGAGACTCACTCCTGCCACTTGTCTGCAATCCACATCCCAGGAGTGGAAAATTGGGAAGCAGATTTTCTGAGTCGTCAGACATTTCATCCGGGGGAGTGGGAACTCCATCCGGAAATCTTTGCCCAAATTACTCAATTGTGGGGCATTCCAGACATGGATCTGATGGCCTCTCGTCAGAACTTCAAGGTTCCTTGCTACGGGTCCAGATCCAGGGATCCCAAGGCGACTCTAGTAGATGCACTAGTAGCACCTTGGACCTTCAAACTAGCTTATGTATTCCCGCCGTTTCCTCTCATCCCCAGGCTGGTAGCCAGGATCAATCAGGAGAGGGCATCGGTGATCTTGATAGCTCCTGCGTGACCACGCAGGACTTGGTATGCAGACCTGGTGAATATGTCATCGGCTCCACCATGGAAGCTACCTTTGAGACGAGACCTTCTTGTTCAAGGTCCGTTCGAACATCCGAATCTGGTCTCACTCCAACTGACTGCTTGGAGATTGAACGCTTGATCTTATCAAAGCGAGGGTTCTCAGATTCTGTCATTGATACTCTTGTTCAGGCCAGAAAGCCTGTAACTAGAAAAATCTACCACAAAATATGGAAAAAATATATCTGTTGGTGTGAATCTAAAGGATTCCCTTGGGACAAGGTAAAAATTCCTAAGATTCTATCCTTTCTTCAAGAAGGTTTGGAGAAAGGATTATCTGCAAGTTCTTTGAAGGGACAGATTTCTGCCTTGTCTGTGTTACTTCACAAAAAGCTGGCAGCTGTGCCAGATGTTCAAGCCTTTGTTCAGGCTCTGTTTAGAATCAAGCCTGTTTACAAACCTTTGACTCCTCCTTGGAGTCTCAATTTAGTTCTTTCAGTTCTTCAGGGGGTTCCGTTTGAACCCTTACATTCCGTTGATATTAAGTTATTTTCTTGGAAGGTTTTGTTTCTGGTTGCAATTTCTTCTGCTAGAAGAGTTTCAGAATTATCTGCTCTGCAGTGTTCTCCCCCTTATCTGGTGTTCCATGCAGATAAGGTGGTTTTACGTACTAAACCTGGTTTTCTTCCGAAAGTTGTTTCTAACAAAAACATTAACCAGGAGATAGTAGTACCTTCTTTGTGTCCGAATCCAGTTTCAAAGAAGGAACGTTTGTTGCACAATTTGGATGTAGTTCGTGCTCTAAAATTCTATTTAGATGCTACAAAGGATTTTAGACAAACATCTTCTTTGTTTGTTGTTTATTCTGGTAAAAGGAGAGGTCAAAAAGCAACTTCTACCTCTCTCTCTTTTTGGATTAAAAGCATCATCAGATTGGCTTACGAGACTGCCGGACGGCAGCCTCCTGAAAGAATCACAGCTCATTCCACTAGGGCTGTGGCTTCCACATGGGCCTTCAAGAACGAGGCTTCTGTTGATCAGATATGTAAGGCAGCGACTTGGTCTTCACTGCACACTTTTACTAAATTTTACAAATTTGATACTTTTGCTTCTTCTGAGGCTATTTTTGGGAGAGAGGTTTTGCAAGCCGTGGTGCCTTCCATCTAGGTGACCTGATTTGCTCCCTCCCTTCATCCGTGTCCTAAAGCTTTGGTATTGGTTCCCACAAGTAAGGATGACGCCGTGGACCGGACACACCTATGTTGGAGAAAACAGAATTTGTTTACCTGATAAATTACTTTCTCCAACGGTGTGTCCGGTCCACGGCCCGCCCTGGTTTTTTAATCAGGTCTGATAATTTATTTTCTTTAACTACAGTCACCACTGTATCATATGATTTCTCCTATGCAAATATTCCTCCTTTACGTCGGTCGAATGACTGGGGAAGGCGGAGCCTAGGAGGGATCATGTGACAAGCTTTGCTGGGCTCTTTGCCATTTCCTGTTGGGGAGGAGAATATCCCACAAGTAAGGATGACGCCGTGGACCGGACACACCGTTGGAGAAAGTAATTTATCAGGTAAACATAAATTCTGTTTTTCAGCAAAGGATATCTAGAGAACAAAACAAATTAGATAATAAATACAAATCACATGCTCTATCTGTATCATGAAGGAAAATATTGGGGTTTTATGTCCCTTTTAACGACACTAAATGCGTTTAGTTTCAGCCAAGTCTAAAAATGAGATTTATAAAGCTCGCAATTTTCAGAGGTAATGTACATACAAAGGTGAAAAATAAATTATATTGCAAATATATTACCATGCATAATTAAACATTCTATATATCTCAAGGTATTTATTGTTAGTGTTAAAGGGGCAGTATACACTAGTTTTTATATAACTGCATGTAATAGACACTACTATAAAGAATATACACAAATACTGGTCTAAAAATCCCTTAAAAAAAAAAAAAACTTAGAAGCTCCAAGTTTAGCACTGTTGATGAGGATAGGCTGGGACACGCACTGAAAGGGGCTGAGAAAGCAGGAAGAGCAGACCCTCTCCTGCATATGAAGACTCATTACACAAACAGAAGCAATCAGGAGTCTGTAGACATGGGTCTACATCTGATACTTTGTGCTGTTTTTACAATGGATCATCTACAAAAAATTTATGCAAAGAAAAATCTAGTGTACAATGTCCCTTTTTAATGTTAGTATAGAGTGCATTGTTTGGCAGTTATCTGACAAAGCCAATTAGGGACTGATATTAAGTAGTTAGCCTTGGTAAGTCAGAAGGGTGCAGTTTACGTTCTGGGAATTAGAAATTGCTAAATTTTCAGAGCTAAATTGCATGAAAAGGGGACAAAATAGATAAAAAAAAAATATTGCTAAGTTGTTTTTAATTACATATAACTAAGCATTTTATATATAAAATCCTGTGTTTTACTGACCCTTTAAAGTGATTTAAAAATTGTCTACAGCAGGAGTTAAATCTGTGAAAGTTACACATTGACCAGCAAAAGTAAAGTCTTGTGTTAAACAAAAATCAAAGTTTTTCAAAACTTCACACCCATAACACAGGTTTCGAAAGGATTAAAATGTTCTTTTCTTTCATTTTGTATTTTTGTTACAGTTCTTCCCCAATGGCAATGCTTTTGCCACTGGCTCAGATGATGCCACTTGCAGGCTGTTTGACCTTCGTGCTGACCAAGAATTGATGATTTATTCCCATGATAATATAATCTGTGGCATCACATCCGTAGCTTTCTCCAAAAGTGGTCGCCTCCTCTTAGCTGGCTATGATGATTTTAATTGCAATGTATGGGACACACTTAAAGCAGATAGAGCAGGTAAGAGATTTCTCAACACATGTAAACCATTTCTAATAAATTGTTGATTTTAGTACATCGGTTAATGTGAAGGTTAATCCTAGTGTTTGTGAAACACTAGGATTTACCAGTGGAACAAATAAAGGGGACTTTCAGTCATGAAATACTTTATGCTGAAAGTTCCTTTATTTGTTTGAAGCGTTTGCCACACTAAGCTCCTCAGGCAGCACACTGCAGAACGTTTTTCTTTCCCAATGTATGGAGTCTCCACGACGTCAATTACTAGTGGGAATATACTCCTCCCTCTTCCCCTATCCCCCAGTCATTCTTTGCCTTTGGTTCCAGGAGGTTGGCAGAGATGTCAGAAGTTTTCTTTTAAAATTTTACTTGTATTTCTTTTTCATATGTCTCTTATGGAGGGTGCTACCCTTCGACATGGAACGGGAGTTTTAAGTAGTCCTGTCAGTCTCTCGTGGAGGGCCTGGGCGAAAGTGAGAGTCCGGGGATGCAGTAGGATCTTCCCATGCGACACCATCCCGACTCGTATTCACAGCTCCGTTTCAGCACTTGGCATTGCCTAATTTCATTTCGCTACATGCTGTCTTCTCTCAAGTCCGTGACGGAGGCGATGCTACTATTCGTCACACTTGAAGGGCCGTATTCCTGTTCCACGGCGTAGATTTCGGTAAGATCGTTTCATTTTATTCCGTTATCTGTAATGTGATTTATTATGACAGTTAAGTATGAGCCTCACTGAGGCACCTTCTGCTCCGATCTGGGAATCATGGGTTAATTGCTCCTTAGGATGGATTAGTGAACGGGGAAGGGCTTTTTGTTTATCATGTTTCTTATGTGATTTAAGCTGCTTGTGTATGTGCATAGGAGTTCTGCGGCCGAGACACATGCCTATGTGGCACATATTGGCTTATTTTTTCGGTTGTGGTTTACACGGCCTAGAACTATACCTTATGCCTATTTCTTTCATGTAATTAGCAAGAGTCCATGAGCTAGTGACGTATGGGATATACATTCCTACCAGGAGGGGCAAAGTTTCCCAAACCTCAAAATGCCTACAAATACACCCCTCACCACACCCACAAATCAGTTTTACAATCTTTGCCTCCTATGGAGGTGGTGAAGTAAGTTTGTGCTAGGTTCTACGTTGATATGCGCTCCACAGCAGGTTGGAGCCCGGTTTTCCTCTCAGCGTGCAGTGAATGTCAGAGGGATGTGAGGTCAGTATTGCCTATTTGAATTCAATGATCTCCTTCTACGGGGTCTATTTCATAGGTTCTCTGTTATCGGTCGTAGAGATTCATCTCTTACCTCCCTTTTCAGATCGACGATATACTCTTATATATATATATATACCATTACCTCTGCTGATTTTCGTTTCAGTACTGGTTTGGCTTTCTACAACATGTAGATGAGTGTCCTGGGGTAAGTAAGTCTTATTTTCTGTGACACTCTAAGCTATGGTTGGGCACTTTTTTATAAAGTTCTAAATATATGTATTCAAACATTTATTTGCCTTGACTCAGGATGTTCAACATTCCTTATTTTCAGACAGTCAGTTTCATATTTGGGATAATGCATTTGAATAAATCAATTTTTTTCTTACCTTAAAATTTGACTTTTCACTGTGGGCTGTTAGGCTCGCGGGGGGCTGAAAATGCTTCATTTTATTGCGTCATTCTTGGCGCTGACTTTTTTGGCGCAAATTTTTTTTTTTCAGTTTCCAGCGTCGTACATGTCGCCGGAAGTTGCGTCATTTTTTGACGTTCTTTTGCGCCAAAAATGTCGGCGTTCCGGATGAGGCGTCATTTTTGGCGCCAAAAGCATTTAGGCGCCAAATAATGTGGGCGTCTTATTTGGCGCTAAAAAAATATGGGCGTCACTTTTGTCTCCACATTATTTAAGTCATTTTTTATTGCTTCTGGTTGCTAGAAGCTTGTTCACTGGCATTTTTTCCCATTCCTGAAACTGTCATTTAAGGAATTTGATCAATTTTGCTTTATATGTTTTTTCTATTACATATTGCAAGATGTCCCATGTTGAAGCTGAGTCAGAAGATACTTCTGGAAAATCGCTGCCTGGTGCTGGAGCTACCAAAGCTAAGTGTATCTGCTGTAAACCTTTGGTAGCTGTTCCTCCAGCTGTTTGTATTGAATGTAATGACAAACTTGTTAATGCAGATAATATTTCCTTTAGTAAAGTTACATTACCTGTTGCTGTTCCATCAACATCTAATACTCAGAGTGTTCCTGATAACATAAGAGATTTTGTTTCTAAATCCATTAAGAAGGCTGTCTGTTATTCCTCCTTCTAGTAAACGTAAAAAGTCTTTTAAAACTTCTAATTTTTCAGATGAATTTTTAAATGAACATCATCATTCTGATAATGGCTCTTCTGGTTCAGAGGATTCTGTCTCAGAGGTTGATGCTGATAAATCTTCATATTTATTTAAAATGGAATTTATTCGTTCTTTACTTAAAGAAGTCCTAATTGCATTAGAAATTGAGGATTCTGGTCCTCTTGATACTAAATCTAAACATTTAGATAAGGTTTTTAAATCTCCTGTAGTTATTCCAGAAGTTTTTCCTGTTCCTGGTGCTATTTCTGAAGTAATTTCCAGGGAATGGAATAATTTGGGTAATTCATTTACTCCTTTTAAACGTTTTAAGCAATTATATCCTGTGCCATCTGACAGATTAGAATTTTGGGACAAAATCCCTAAGGTTGATGGGGCTGTCTCTACTCTTGCTATAAGCGTACTACCATTCCTACGGCAGATGGTACTTCCTTTAAGGATCCTTTAGATAGGAAAATGGAATCCTTTCTAAGAAAAGCTTACTTGTGTTCAGGTAATCTTCTTAGACCTGCTATATCTTTGGCGGATGTTGCTGCAGCTTCAACTTTTTGGTTGGAAGCTTTAGCGCAACAAGTAACAGATCATAATTCTCATAGCATTATTCTTCTTCTTCAACATGCTAATAATTTTATTTGTGATGCCATCTTTGATATCATTAGAGTTGTCAGGTATATGTCTCTAGCTATTTTAGCTAGAAGAGCTTTATGGCTTAAAACTTGGAATGCTGATATGTCTTCTAAGTCTACTCTGCTTTCCCTTTCTTTCCAGGGTAATAAATTATTTGGTTCTCAGTTGGATTCTATTATCTCAACTGTTACTGGAGGGAAAGGAACTTTTTTACCACAGGATAAAAAATCTAAAGGTAAATTTAGGTCTAATAATCGTTTTCGTTCCTTTCGTCACAACAAGGAACAAAAGCCTGATCCTTCATCCTCAGGAGCGGTATCAGTTTGGAAACCATCTCCAGTCTGGAATAAATCCAAGCCTTTTAGAAAATCAAAGCCAGCTCCTAAGTCCACATGAAGGTGCGGCCCTCATTCCAGCTCAGCTGGTAGGGGGCAGATTACGTTTTTTCAAAGGAATTTGGATCAATTCCGTTCACAATCTTTGGATTCAGAATATTGTTTCAGAAGGGTACAGAATTGGCTTCAAGATAAGGCCTCCTGCAAAGAGATTTTTTCTTTCCTGTGTCCCAGTAAATCCAGCGAAGGCTCAAGCATTTCTGAAATGTGTTTCAGATCTAGAGTTGGCTGGAGTAATTATGCCAGTTCCAGTTCTGGAACAGGGGCTGGGGTTTTATTCAAATCTCTTCATTGTACCAAAGAAGGAGAATTCCTTCAGACCAGTTCTGGATCTAAAAATATTGAATCGTTATGTAAGGATACCAACATTCAAAATGGTAACTGTAAGGACTATCCTGCCTTTTGTTCAGCAAGGGCATTATATGTCTACAATAGATTTACAGGATGCATATCTGCATATTCCGATTCATCCAGATCACTATCAGTTTCTGAGATTCTCGTTCCTAGACAAGCATTACCAGTTTGTGGCTCTGCCGTTTGGCCTAGCAACAGCTCCAAGAATTTTTACAAAGGTTCTCGGTGCCCTTCTGTCTGTAATCAGAGAACAGGGTATTGTGGTATTTCCTTATTTGGACGATATCTTGGTACTTGCTCAGTCTTCACATTTAGCAGAATCTCATACGAATCGACTTGTGGTGTTTCTTCAAGATCATGGTTGGAGGATCAAATTACTAAAAAGTTCATTGATTCCTCAGACAAGGGTAACCTTTTTGGGTTTCCAGATAGATTCAGTGTCCATGACTCTATCTTTGACAGACAAGAGACGTCTAAAATTGATATCAGCTTGTCGAAACCTTCAGTCACAATCATTCCCTTCGGTAGCCTTATGCATGGAAATTCTAGGTCTGACTGCTGCATCGGACGCGATCCCCTTTGCTCGTTTTCACATGTGACCTCTTCAGCTCTGTATGCTGAACCAGTGGTGCAGGGATTACACAAAGATATCTCAATTAATATCTTTAAAACCGATTGTACGACACTCTCTGATGTGGTGGACAGATCACCATCGTTTAGTTCAGGGGGCTTCTTTTGTTCTTCCGACCTGGACTGTAATCTCAACAGATGCAAGTCTTACAGGTTGGGGAGCTGTGTGGGGGTCTCTGACGGCACAAGGGGTTTGGGAATCTCAGGAGGTGAGATTACCGATCAATATTTTGGAACTCCGTGCAATTTTCAGAGCTCTTCAGTCTTGGCCTCTTCTAAAGAGAGAATCGTTCATTTGTTTTCAGACAGACAATGTCACATCTGTGGCATACATCAATCATCAAGGAGGGATTCACAGCCCTTTGGCTATGAAAGAAGTATCTCGAATTCTGGTTTGGGCGGAATCCAGCTCCTCTCTAATTTCTGCGGTTCATATCCCAGGTATAGACAATTGGGAAGCGAATTATCTCAGTCGCCAAACGTTGCATCCGGGCGAATGGTCTCTTCACCCAGAGGTATTTCTTCAGATTGTCCAAATGTGGGGACTTCCAGAAATAGATCTGATGGCCTCTCATCTAAACAAGAAATTTCCCAGGTATCTGTCCAGATCCAGGGATCCTCAAGCGGAAGCAGTGGATGCATTGTCACTTCCTTGGAAGTATCATCCTGCTTATATCTTTCCGCCTCTAGTTCTTCTTCCAAGAGTGATCTTGTTCTGCTGGTAGCTCCAGCATGGCCTCACAGGTTTTGGTATGCGGATCTTGTCCGGATGGCCTCTTGCCAACCGTGGACTCTTCCGTTAAGACCAGACCTTCTGTCGCAAGGTCCTTTTTTCCATCAGGATCTCAAATCCTTAAATTTAAAGGTATGGAGATTGAACGCTTGATTCTTAGTCAAAGAGGTTTCTCTGACTCTGTGATTAATAATATGTTACAGGCTCGTAAATCTGTATCTATTGAGATATATTATAGAGTCTGGAAGACTTATATTTCTTGGTGTCTTTCTCATCATTTTTCTTGGCATTCTTTTAGAATTCCGAGAATTTTACAATTTCTTCAGGATGGTTTGGAGAAAGGTTTGTCTGCAAGTTCCTTGAAAGGACAAATCTCTGCTCTTTCTGTTTTTTCACAGAAAGATTGCTAATCTTTCTGATATTCATTGTTTTGTACAAGCTTTGGTTCGTATAAAACCTGTCATTAAGTCAATTTCTCCTCCTTGGAGTTTGAATTTGGTTCTGGGGGCTCTTCAAGCTCCTCCGTTTGAACCTATGCATTCATTGGACATTAAATTACTTTCTTGGAAAGTTTTGCTCCTTTTGGCCATCTCTTCTGCCAGAAAAGTTTCTGAATTATCTGCTCTTTCTTGTGAGTCTCCTTTTCTGATTTTTCATCAGGATAAGGCGGCGTTGCGAACTTCTTTTGAATTTTTACCTAAGGTTGTGAATTCCAACAACATTAGTAGAGAAATTGTGGTTCCTTCATTATGTCCTAATCCTAAGAATTCTAAGGAGAAATCATTGCATTCTTTGGATGTAGTTAGAGCTTTGAAATATTATGTTGAAGCTACTAAGAATTTCCGAAAGACTTCTGGTCTATTTGTTATCTTTTCCGGTTCTAGGAAAGGTCAGAAGGCCTCTGCCATTTCTTTGGCATCTTGGTTGAAATCTTTAATTCATCATGCTTATGTCGAGTCGGGTAAAGCTCCGCCTCAAAGGATTACAGCTCATTCTACTAGGTCAGTTTCTACTTCCTGGGCGTTTAGGAATGAAGCTTCGGTTGATCAGATTTGCAAAGCAGCAACTTGGTCTTCTTTGCATATTTTTACTAAATTCTACCATTTTGATGTGTTTTCTTCTTCTGAAGCTGTTTTGGTAGAAAAATACTTCAGGCAGCTGTTTCAGTTTGAATCTTCTGCTTATGTTTTCAGTTTTTTTCATTATAAAATTTAAACTTTATTTTGGGTGTGGATTATTTTTCAGCGGAATTGGCTGTCTTTATTTTATCCCTCCCTCTCTAGTGACTCTTGCGTGGAAAGATCCACATCTTGGGTAGTCATTATCCCATACGTCACTAGCTCATGGACTCTTGCTAATTACATGAAAGAAAACATAATTTATGTAAGAACTTACCTGATAAATTAATTTCTTTCATATTAGCAAGAGTCCATGAGGCCCACCCTTTTTGTGGTGGTTATGATTTTTTTGTATAAAGCACAATAATTCCAATTCCTTATTTTTTATGCTTTCGCACTTTTTTCTTATCACCCCACTTCTTTGCTATTCGTTAAACTGATTTGTGGGTGTGGTGAGGGGTGTATTTGTAGGCATTTTGAGGTTTGGGAAACTTTGCCCCTCCTGGAAGGAATGTATATCCCATACGTCACTAGCTCATGGAATCTTGCTAATATGAAAGAAATGAATTTATCAGGTAAGTTCTTACATAAATTATGTTTTTATTCAGACTTGCTTAACTTTTTCCGTGGGCCTAGTTTTGCCACCCTTTAGTGGCACGCTTTGTGAGATTTTGCGGGGCATCTGGTGACTGGGTGCGTTTTTACGCTTGGGTGGGTCGTCTTCCCCTTCCGCATTCCTGACTGAGTGGCGACGGAGCAGAGAGTCTGCTCCACTGAGGTCTGGTCATAGAAGGTGGTGAGTACCCCCAGCCATCGTGGGTGTCAGATGACAGTCGTTCTTTTTTCCCAATTTCTGTTTATCTTGTGCAGTCTTAAGCCATGGAGGATTCCAATGCCGTGACTATTTTTATATCCGATTCTGAGTCATCCTCGTATTGTAATTGAGTCGTCCCCGGATGAGGACCGTAATTTGGCCCTGTTATTGCAAGTCTGCCAATCTTGTCTCTCGTGCATGGATAGTTTGCCGGTCCGTCAGGCTCGGGGGACCCTGGGCCTTCCGAGCCATCGGCCTCTGGGGGCTCTGCTCCTCAGGAGGCGGCCATCCCAATCGCATACTCCTCTTTTGTACAGGGCGGATTGTTTCCTCCGGAGATGGCGGGGCATTTTCGATTTAATTATTTAATGGCGCTGATTCGCTTGCAGGACACTGAAGTTTCTTTGCAGTTGTGTGCCTGCCTATTCCGGGTGTTCAGACCGTTAACAGCACTATATTACCCCCGGGAGTGTTAGTTCCCCCTTGTTCTTTTAGTTATAGGATTGTGCAGCTGCTTGTCCTATTAAGACAACTTTTTTATTTATTGGTGGATCCTTTCCTTTATGGTCAGAGGACTTCTCAGTTCTCGCAAGGTTCTTAGAGATAGGCTAGTGGGGATGTGTCTCTCCCCAGTTGGTCTACTGTGAGTTTTCCCAGTCTTTTCTGGAGGTTACGGTTTCAGTTTGGCAGGTCTTGCAGAGACATAGTTCCTTCTGGGCGCGGATGCCTGCGGGTGCCCTTTTTCTTTTTTTCGGTCAGGATTACTTTTTCTTTCTGTTTTCCCTATGGGAATTCTGGGATGGCTTGATTTAAGTTCTTCTATGGAAGTTGTTCCCGGATTTATTCCTGAGTTTTGTGTGTGACCTGTTACTTGTTAGTGACACATGTTGCGCCTGGCTGGTCCGGTGGGACCTACTGATTCTCTTGTTTAGTTATTTGTTTTTATACACACAAATAAAATTTAAAAAAAAATACTTATGGACCTTCGGGTCTGGATGTCGGAAACGCTTGGGCTGACCCATGTCAGTCCGCACCCGACGTCTGGACCAGTGGTATCTCACTGTGTCCATTCGCATCCCTGATCCGAAGGGTGTGGTCCTTACCGTGTGGAGGGGTTATGTCCATGGTGGGCTCTTTTCTTAGAGTCCTGTGCCTCGGGCTACGGATTAGGTTTTTTTTTTTTTTTTTTTCCCTAATGGACTCATGTTGCAGGTGTTTTTCGCAGTATCTCTTGTGTCCTCCTTGGATTTTGTATGGAGGTTCTTTTTCCTCGTTGAGAGAGCCTGCCAGCTGGTCCATCTTGGAGCGTTTCGCCTTGGGCGCTGACTTATAGAAGTCTGGTTTCCTTGTTTATGATTTCGGCGTGGATCTCGGGGGAGAGTCTGCGGTTCTGGCAGTCAAGCTCTTTATCCTATCTGTACGTTCCCGTTATGCCCCTGGGATTTGGGGTTGAGTTAGGATGGGTCCTATTGTCTCCCTTTTAGGGAGTCTGGGGTATTTCAGTTTGATACCTTTTGTGGAGGATGGGCTCTGGGCCTTTTTGTTAATGCTCGTTCGTGTCTAGGACTAGCTCTAGCTCGGTTTGACCTTTTTCCCCTTTGTCTCTGCTTTCTGCAGACTTTGTCACGGCGCATGGGTTGGGCTTGTTGGTCGCCTTGCTGCTTGTGTTAAGGGGGCTCGAGTGGTTGCTCTGTCTTGGCCCTTTTGTTGGGTTCTGGGAGGTCTGTATTCCTTTCTGTCCTAGGATTTGCGCTGGTCACTCAACATTTTGGGCGTTCTGTGCCTGTACAATCATTTGTAAATTGGTTGGGTGCCCTTGGTACACGTGCTTCCTGTCTCACGTTTTTTCTGAGGGACTCTTGTCTCTTTTGGATTAGCTTTGATGCCTAGTAAGTGGAAGGTTTGCTGTTGGGAATCAGCTGCAGTTATTTTACCTCGTCTACTGGCAAGCTGTTGAGACTAGGTGGACCTAGTGGTTAGCTTGTCTGTCTAGCAAGCTGCAGTTCTTGAGTTTGTACTCTGCAGCTGACTGCGTGGAGATTGAGCGCTTGATTTTATCGAAGCGAGGATTCTCCGATTCTGTTATCAGTACCTTGATACAGGCTAGAAAGCCTGTCACTAGAAAAATCTATCATAAGATATGTCGTAAATATCTTTATTGGTGTGAATCCAAGGGTTACTCATGGAGTAAAGTTAGGATTCCTAGGATTTTGTCTTTTCTCCAAGAAAGATTGGAGAAAGGCTTATCAGCTAGTTCCTTAAAGGGACAAATTTCAGAGTTGTCAATTTTGTTTCACAAGCGTTTGGCAGATGTGCCAGATGTTCAGTCTTTTTGTCAGGCTCTAACCAGAATTAAGCCTGTATTTAGACCAGTTACTCCTCCCTTGAGTTTGAATTTAGTTCTTCAAGGGGGTTCCGTTTAAACCTTTACATGTTTTTGGTTGCTATTTCTTCTGCTCGAGTTTCTAAGCTTTCAGCATTAGTGTGATTCGCCTTATCTCATTTTTCATTCTGATAAGGTGGTTTTACGTACCAAACCTGGATTTCTTCCTAAGGTTGTTTCAAATAAGAATATTAATCAGGAAATTATTGTTCCTTCATTGTGTCCTAATCCTTCCAAGAAGGAGCGTCTGTTACATAACTTGGACGTGGTTTGTGCCTTAAAGTTTTACTTACAGGCAAGTAAGGATTTCCGTCAATCATCTTCATTGTTCGTTGTTTGTTCTGGAAAGCGTAGGGGTCAGAAAGCTACGGCTACCTCTTTTTCTTTCTGGCTGAGAAGTATCATCCGCCTGGCATATGAGACTGCTGGACAGCAGCCTCCTGAAAGAATTATGGCTCATTCTACTAGGGCTGTGGCTTCCACATGGGCGTTTAAAAATGATGCATCTGTTGAACAGATTTGTAAGGCTGCGACTTGATTGTCTCTTCATACTTTTTCCAAATTTTCCAAATTTTATACTTTTTGCTTCTTCTGAGGCTGTTTTTGGGAGGAAAGTTCTTCAAGCAGTGGTGCCTTCCGTTTAGGTCTCTGTCTTGTCCCTCCCTTTCATCCGTGTCCTGTTGCTTTGGTATTGTATCCCACAAGTAAGGATGAAATCCGTGGACTCGTCATATCTTGTAGAAGAAAAGGAAATTTATGCTTACCTGATTGATTTCTTCTACGATACGACGAGTCCACGGCCCTCCCTGTCAATTTTAGACAGATTATGTTTTTATTATTTATAACTTCAGTCACCTCTGCGCCTTTTAGCTTTTCCTTTCTCTTCCTATAACCTTCGGTCGAATGACTGGTGGTGGAGGGGAAGGGAGGAGCTATATATACAGCTCTGCTGTGGTGCTCTTTGCCACTTCCTGTTAGCAGGAGGATAATATCCCACAGGTAAGAATGAAATCCGTGGACTCGTCGTATCATAGAAGAAATCCATTTATCAGGTAAGCATAAATTTCCTTTTTTGGCATTTGAAATAGCCTATTTCGCCTGTGTAATCCCAACCTACACTAAGTTTTTAAACTGTGCTACAGGCTTTTGACGAGCCTAAGTAAACAGCCAGCAGAAGAAATTACACTCCCAGTGAGGTGCAGGATAGTTGAGTAATAAAATGTTAATTTTCCATTGTCCTCTTGAAGTATTGATCTTTGGTTTACAGATATAAGATAAGGAAGCGAGTGTAAATAGTGATACGATAATTAGATATATTCAATAGGCTGTGTTTTTAAAAGCACAAAACCAGCTAATTCATGTACACAAACCAATGAAATGTCTCATAATTTTATACTTTGCAGCTGGTAAAACAAGTTATTGGAAATACGTTAAGGAAAAACAATTTTTCAGTATACTGTCCCTTAAAAGGGATATGAAACCCATTTTTTTTTTTCTTTCAGATAGAGCATTCCATTTTAAGCAACTTTCTTATTTACTCCTATACATTTTTCTTCATTCTCTTGGTATCTTTATTTGAAAAGGCAGGAATGTAAGAGTGCGCTACCCAGTTTTGGTTGAGAACACTGGGTAGCGCTTGCTGATTGGCTACATTTAGCATACAAGGAAGAAAAAAATAAATTCAAATTGATAGAATTTGGTGAATATATGCACTTGTAGATTTGTGAGTTGGAAGAAACAAAATACTGCAACTAAACTGCCTTATCCTGATAAAAAAAAAGGAAAGGATGCTTACAGGATAAAGCCGAAAGTTCCAAAATATGCCTAGTCAAACAAATGGCTAAAAAACGAATTTTCCAAGTTTACAGCCGATTGTCAGAACCATGTATGTTTTTAAAGGGCTTGAAGTACCCTTAACACCAAGTTCAGACTGAGAAGTTGGCAGAGTCGCTGGTTTAATTTGGGCCATCAGCTAAACAAATGTCTTGTTAACTGGAAGCTTAGCACTCTTACAGCATACACACAAATAAAATATGTTCCTTCAGAGAACTGGCTAACAAATATTTCTCTAAACCTTCCTGGAGAATCTCCAGAATTCTAGGAATCCTTAAAGATCTCCAACTATACCCCGGCTACACACCAGACCAAGTGTTTCTTCCTCACTATGTGATACATTTAGTTAATTACTTCTTAGCCTGGGTTAAGGTTCTCTATCTTATCAGGCAACCCATTTTACATAAAATAAAACATTCAATCATCAAGCGGGTCAAAGCTAATGTTATGTCCTGATGAAAGATGGGCTCTTTAGAAAGACAATCTTTCCAGAGGTGAAGACTCCAAGGTGGGCAGGACGTTATCTGAATGAGGTCCTCATACTTATTTCTGCAAGGCCATTCTGGAGTAGCCAGAATCACTGCTTCCTCCTGCTATGAAGATCAGAGGACTTGATTAATTCTTCTCTTGTCGAATTAAAAAAGTAACTAAATAGGATAGGGTAGTGCTGGGAATACAGAGTGAAGTAAAGCTCTAAAATTTAGGGGTGTTTTGCCTCATGGTGGACAGAGAAATGATATCCGACATCAATCCTGAAAGATACGAATAAATTGTTTACCTTAACTCGTGTGAAAAACATTGCCAATTCTTTGAAACCTTCTTAAAATATTTAATTGCTAGAAATTATCTGAAATGTTTTGAATTGGGAGCGCAGATATCAAGCAAACTGGAAGTACATGTTTATAAAATTTTGAATTGCACTGTATTCCTGCTATATAAGTGCTCTAGATTTGCATGTAACCAATTTAAACACTTAACATGTCGTCATACAAAAGTCAGTCCCTTTTTTAAAAGCTTCTAGTCTTCTGAGGAGAATTAGGTATAGATATAAATGAGCTGGTACAGTGAAGGCTTGTGAAGTCTGGAGCATGCACTTACAGTTCTTGTGTGATTTGGAAACTATGGAAGCAATTTTTTTCTGAAGCATATCTGTTCTGGCAGCTATTTTCTGTTACTATAAATTTTGGATTACTTTTTTTTTTCCTCTCGTGCTTCTGTTCATTTGGTTCAGCTTCATATAAAATGATTTTGCACTAATACAAATCCCTAAGGTTTCCATTTTTGAAACAATACTAGACAGTGGTTTCCATATCGCACAGATTCAGACCACGCAAGATTTAGTGATAGAAAAGTCTGGGAATATTTGGCATTGTAATAGAACCTTAGAGGTAAATGCCTTGAGGCATGAAACTATAACCTACCAACCCAAATAATACAGAGTATAACAAAATTACCAGTTTATCACTGGTAATCCCATAGTACTGTAAATCTGATCTGTTAAAGGACCATTAATTAAAGTAGAATTGCTTAAATAATGCATAATAAAATACAATGCAGTAACCCTTATTTAGTTTCAAATGAGCAGTGGATCTTTTGGGGCATTATTCGGTTTCAAATGAGCAGTGGAATTTTTGGGGGGCATTCGGTTTTAAATGAGCAGTGGATTTTTGGGGGGCATTATTCGGTTTCAAATGAGCAGTGGATTTTTTGGGGGCAAATTTCAGTTTCCTTTCATTTACATGCCCCTCTACTATGCGAAAGCCATCAGCCAATCATAAACACATATAATGTACTCTGCACATACTCCGTATGGCATGGTGTCTATAAATTGTGCATATAAAGACTGCACAATTTGAAAAGGGAAGGAAGTTGGAAAGTTTTTTTTGTATTTTAAATTGCATGCTCTAAATCACAAAAGTTTTTCATTTTGACTGATGTCCCTTTTTTAAATATTTTTCATTTTTAGGAGTACTTGCTGGTCATGATAACCGTGTAAGTTGCTTGGGAGTAACAGATGATGGCATGGCAGTTGCAACAGGGTCATGGGACAGTTTCCTTAAGATCTGGAACTAAATTCTGTAAGTACTTAGTGTTTCCTCCAATGATTTCTTTCCCCCTCCATACATGTAATTCTATTCCTACAGATAAATAGTTAATACAATAAATTTATTTAACTAATGGGTATGGCATTCTCCACCATGCCACTGGCTACTGTCCCGTGTGATCAGTTCTTGGAATACCTATATGTGATGGCACATTAACTCCATATAACATAGTATCAATTTGAACCCATGTTTAGCAACTGCACAGAAGATTATATTTTTATTGAATATAATTTTTTAGTTTGAATGACACGTTGTCCTCATCCACAGTGTCTTTAGTGCAGATGACAACCACATGTCATGGGGAGCAAGTGGCCCTGGAATCTGAGGATGCTGCTAAATTCTCTCACAAGCGTGTTGACGTCACCAGCCTTAACCACGCACAACTATTTATACACCTTAATAAAAAAAATCACTTTTCTCCAACATAGGTGTGTCCGGTCCACGGCGTCATCCTTACTTGTGGGATATTCTCTTCCCCAACAGGAAATGGCAAAGAGCCCAGCAAAGCTGGTCACATGATCCCTCCTAGGCTCCGCCTACCCCAGTCATTCTCTTTGCCGTTGTACAGGCAACATCTCCACGGAGATGGCTTAGAGTTTTTTAGTGTTTAACTGTAGTTTTTATTATTCAATCAAGAGTTTGTTATTTTGAAATAGTGCTGGTATGTACTATTTACTCAGAAACAGAAAAGAGATGAAGATTTCTGTTTGTATGAGGAAAATGATTTTAGCAACCGTCACTAAAATCCATGGCTGTTCCACACAGGACTGTTGAGAGCAATTAACTTCAGTTGGGGGAACAGTGAGCAGTCTCTTGCTGCTTGAGGTATGACACATTCTAACAAGACGATGTAGTGCTGGAAGCTGTCATTTTCCCTCTGGGATCCGGTAAGCCATGTTTATTACGATTGTAAATAAGGGCTTCAAAAAGGGCTTATTAAGACTGTAGACTTTTTTTGGGCTAAATCGATTGATTATTAACACATATTTAGCCTTGAGGAATCATTTTATCTGGGTATTTTGATATAATAATATCGGCAGGCACTGTTTTAGACACCTTATTCTTTAGGGGCTTTCCCAAAGCATAGGCAGAGCCTCATTTTCGCGCCGGTGTTGCGCACTTGTTTTTGAGAGGCATGGCATGCAGTCGCATGTGAGAGGAGCTCTGATACTTAGAAAAGACTTTCTGAAGGCGTCATTTGGTATCGTATTCCCCTTGGGGCTTGGTTGGGTCTCAGCAAAGCAGATACCAGGGACTGTAAAGGGGTTATAGTTCAAAACGGCTCCGGTTCCGTTATTTTAAGGGTTAAAGCTTCCAAATTTGGTGTGCAATACTTTTAAAGCTTTAAGACACTGTGGTGAAAATTTGGTGAATTTTGAACAATTCCTTCATGTTTTTTCGCATTTGCAGTAATAAAGTGTGTTCAGTTTAAAATTTAAAGTGACAGTAACTGTTTTATTTTAAAACGTTTTTTGTACTTATTATCAAGTTTATGCCTGTTTAACATGTCTGAACTACCAGATAGACTGTGTTCTGAATGTGGGGAAGCCAGAATTCCTATTCATTTAAATAAATGTGATTTATGTGACAATGACAATGATGCCCAAGATGATTCCTCAAGTGAGGGGAGTAAGCATGGTACTGCATCATTCCCTCCTTCGTCTACACGAGTCTTGCCCACTCAGGAGGCCCCTAGTACATCTAGCGCGCCAATACTCCTTACTATGCAACAATTAACGGCTGTAATGGATAATTCTGTCAAAAACATTTTAGCCAAAATGAACACTTATCAGCGTAAGCGCGACTGCTCTGTTTTAGATACTGAAGAGCATGACGACGCTGATATTAATATTTCTGAAGGGCCCCTAACTCAGTCTGATGGGGCCAGGGAGGTTTTGTCTGAGGGAGAAATTACTGATTCAGGGAACATTTCTCAACAAGCTGAACCTGATGTGATTGCATTTAAATTTAAGTTGGAACATCTCCGCATTCTGCTTAAGGAGGTATTATCCACTCTGGATGATTGTGACAAGTTGGTCATCCCAGAGAAACTATGTAAAATGGACAAGTTCCTAGAGGTGCCGGGGCTCCCAGAAGCTTTTCCTATACCCAAGCGGGTGGCGGACATTGTTAATAAAGAATGGGAAAGGCCCGGTATTCCTTTCGTCCCTCCCCCCATATTTAAAAAATTGTTTCCTATGGTCGACCCCAGAAAGGACTTATGGCAGACAGTCCCCAAGGTCGAGGGAGCGGTTTCCACTTTAAACAAACGCACCACTATACCCATAGAGGATAGTTGTGCTTTCAAAGATCCTATGGATAAAAAATTAGAAGGGTTGCTTAAAAAGATGTTTGTTCAGCAGGGTTACCTTCTACAACCAATTTCATGCATTGTCCCTGTCGCTACAGCCGCATGTTTCTGGTTTGATGAGCTGATAAAGGCGGTCGACAGTGATTCTCCTCCTTATGAGGAGATTATGGACAGAATCAATGCTCTCAAATTGGCTAATTCTTTCACCCTAGACGCCACTTTGCAATTGGCTAGGCTAGCGGCTAAGAATTCTGGGTTTGCTATTGTGGCGCGCAGAGCGCTTTGGTTGAAATCTTGGTCGGCTGATGCGTCTTCCAAGAACAAGCTACTTAACATTCCTTTCAAGGGGAAAACGCTGTTTGGCCCTGACTTGAAAGAGATTATCTCGGATATCACTGGGGGTAAGGGCCACGCCCTTCCTCAGGATCGGCCTTTCAAGGCAAAAAATAAACCTAATTTTCGTCCCTTTCGTAGAAACGGACCAGCCCAAAGTGCTACGTCCTCTAAGCAAGAGGGTAATACTTCTCAAGCCAAGCCAGCTTGGAGACCAATGCAAGGCTGGAACAAGGGAAAGCAGGCCAAGAAACCTGCCACTGCTACCAAGACAGCATGAAATGTTGGCCCCCGATCCGGGACCGGATCTGGTGGGGGGCAGACTCTCTCTCTTCGCTCAGGCTTGGGCAAGAGATGTTCTGGATCCTTGGGCGCTAGAAATAGTCTCCCAAGGTTATCTTCTGGAATTCAAGGGACTTCCCCCAAGGGGGAGGTTCCACAGGTCTCAGTTGTCTTCAGACCACATAAAAAGACAGGCATTCTTACATTGTGTAGAAGACCTGTTAAAAATGGGAGTGATTCATCCCGTTCCATTAAGAGAACAAGGGATGGGGTTCTACTCCAATCTGTTTATAGTTCCCAAAAAAGAGGGAACGTTCAGACCAATCTTAGATCTCAAGATCTTAAACAAGTTTCTCAAGGTTCCATCGTTCAAGATGGAAACCATTCGAACTATTCTTCCTTCCATCCAGGAAGGTCAATTCATGACCACGGTGGATTTAAAGGATGCGTATCTACATATTCCTATCCACAAGGAACATCATCGGTTCCTGAGGTTCGCATTCCTGGACAAACATTACCAGTTCGTGGCGCTTCCTTTCGGATTAGCCACTGCTCCAAGGATTTTCACAAAGGTACTAGGGTCCCTTCTAGCTGTGCTAAGACCAAGGGGCATTGCTGTAGTACCTTACTTGGACGACATTCTGATTCAAGCGTCGTCCCTTCCTCAAGCAAAGGCTCACACGGACATTGTCCTGGCCTTTCTCAGATCTCACGGATGGAAAGTGAACGTGGAAAAGAGTTCTCTATCTCAGTCAACAAGGGTTCCCTTCTTGGGAACAATAATAGACTCCTTAGAAATGAGGATTTTTCTGACAGAGGCCAGAAAAACAAAACTTCTAGACTCTTGTCGGATACTTCATTCCGTTCCTCTTCCTTCCATAGCTCAGTGCATGGAAGTGATCGGGTTGATGGTAGCGGCAATGGACATAGTTCCTTTTGCACGCATTCATCTAAGACCATTACAACTGTGCATGCTCAGTCAGTGGAATGGGGACTATACAGACTTGTCTCAGAAGATACAAGTAAATCAGAGGACCAGAGACTCACTCCGTTGGTGGCTGTCCCTGGACAACCTGTCACGAGGGATGACATTCCGCAGACCAGAGTGGGTCATTGTCACGACCGACGCCAGTCTGATGGGCTGGGGCGCGGTCTGGGGATCCCTGAAAGCTCAGGGTCTTTGGTCTCGGGAAGAATCTCTTCTACCGATAAACATTCTGGAACTGAGAGCGATATTCAATGCTCTCAAGGCTTGGCCTCAGCTAGCGAGGGCCAAGTTCATACGGTTTCAATCAGACAACATGACAACTGTTGCGTACATCAACCATCAGGGGGGAACAAGGAGTTCCCTGGCGATGGAAGAAGTGACCAAAATCATTCTATGGGCGGAGTCTCACTCCTGCCACCTGTCTGCTATCCACATCCCAGGAGTGGAAAATTGGGAAGCGGATTTTCTGAGTCGTCAGACATTGCATCCGGGGGAGTGGGAACTCCATCCGGAAATCTTTGCCCAAGTCACTCAGCTGTGGGGCATTCCAGACATGGATCTGATGGCCTCTCGTCAGAACTTCAAAGTTCCTTGCTACGGGTCCAGATCCAGGGATCCCAAGGCGGCTCTAGTGGATGCACTAGTAGCACCTTGGACCTTCAAACTAGCTTATGTGTTCCCGCCGTTTCCTCTCATCCCCAGGCTGGTAGCCAGGATCAATCAGGAGAGGGCGTCGGTGATCTTGATAGCTCCTGCGTGGCCACGCAGGACTTGGTACGCAGATCTGGTGAATATGTCATCGGCTCCTCCTTGGAAGCTACCTTTGAGACGAGACCTTCTTGTTCAGGGTCCGTTCGAACATCCGAATCTGGTTTCACTCCAGCTGACTGCTTGGAGATTGAACGCTTGATCTTATCGAAGCGAGGATTCTCAGATTCTGTTATCGATACTCTTGTTCAGGCCAGAAAGCCTGTAACTAGAAAGATTTACCACAAAATTTGGAAAAAATATATCTGTTGGTGTGAATCTAAAGGATTCCCTTGGGACAAGGTTAAGATTCCTAGGATTCTATCCTTCCTTCAAGAAGGATTGGAAAAAGGATTATCTGCAAGTTCCCTGAAGGGACAGATTTCTGCCTTGTCTGTGTTACTTCACAAAAAGCTGGCCGCTGTGCCAGATGTTCAAGCCTTTGTTCAGGCTCTGGTTAGAATTAAGCCTGTTTACAAACCTTTGACTCCTCCTTGGAGTCTCAATTTAGTTCTTTCAGTTCTTCAGGGGGTTCCGTTTGAACCCTTGCATTCCGTTGATATTAAGTTATTATCTTGGAAAGTTTTGTTTTTAGTTGCAATTTCTTCTGCTAGAAGAGTTTCAGAATTATCTGCTCTGCAGTGTTCTCCTCCTTATCTGGTGTTCCATGCAGATAAGGTGGTTTTACGTACTAAACCTGGTTTTCTTCCAAAAGTTGTTTCTAACAAAAACATTAACCAGGAGATTATCGTACCTTCTCTGTGTCCGAAACCAGTTTCAAAGAAGGAACGTTTGTTGCACAATTTGGATGTTGTTCGCGCTCTAAAATTCTATTTAGATGCTACAAAGGATTTTAGACAAACATCTTCCTTGTTTGTTGTTTATTCCGGTAAAAGGAGAGGTCAAAAAGCAACTTCTACCTCTCTCTCTTTTTGGATTAAAAGCATCATCAGATTGGCTTACGAGACTGCCGGACGGCAGCCTCCCGAAAGAATCACAGCTCATTCCACTAGGGCTGTGGCTTCCACATGGGCCTTCAAGAACGAGGCTTCTGTTGATCAGATATGTAGGGCAGCGACTTGGTCTTCACTGCACACTTTTACCAAATTTTACAAGTTTGATACTTTTGCTTCTTCTGAGGCTATTTTTGGGAGAAAGGTTTTGCAAGCCGTGGTGCCTTCCATTTAGGTGACCTGATTTGCTCCCTCCCTTCATCCGTGTCCTAAAGCTTTGGTATTGGTTCCCACAAGTAAGGATGACGCCGTGGACCGGACACACCTATGTTGGAGAAAACAGAATTTATGTTTACCTGATAAATTACTTTCTCCAACGGTGTGTCCGGTCCACGGCCCGCCCTGGTTTTTTTTTTTTAATCAGGTCTGATAATTTATTTTCTTTAACTACAGTCACCACGGTACCATATGGTTTCTCCTATGCAAATATTCCTCCTTAACGTCGGTCGAATGACTGGGGTAGGCGGAGCCTAGGAGGGATCATGTGACCAGCTTTGCTGGGCTCTTTGCCATTTCCTGTTGGGGAAGAGAATATCCCACAAGTAAGGATGACGCCGTGGACCGGACACACCGTTGGAGAAAGTAATTTATCAGGTAAACATAAATTCTGTTTTTTTTTTTTTGTATGGTTCTCACGCCATGAAATACATAAAATAATGGTATTGTTTGAATCTGCTTGGTCTGTTGAAAAAACAATCTACAATGTGTGAGTTTCTCATTGAGAGCAGCATCTAAAAACTCCAAAACAGTTCAGCACATACATGGTGGAAATGGCTCAACAGTTAAAAGATTAGAGACCTAATATTCCACTTTTGTTATGCATATGAAAATGACTATACATGTTGATGCATATTTTTTTTTAATGAAAGGGTTTTTTTTGGCGGGGGGGTTTCTTCAAATTGCTCGTGTTGTACATGCACTGCTGGTTTTTCTAATATAAGTTCTTAAAGGGACACTGAACCCAAATTTTTTCTTTTGTAATTCAGAAAGCGCATGCAATTTTAAGCAACTTTCTTATTTACTCCTATTATCAATGTTTCTTCATTCTCTTGCTATCATTTGAAAAAGAAGGCATCTAAGCTTTTTTTTGGTTTCAGTACTCTGGACAGCACTTTTTTACTGATGGATGAATTTATCCACCAATCAGCAAGGACAACCCAGGTTGTTCACCAAAAATGGGCCGGCATCTAAACTTACATTCTTGCATTTCAAATAAAGATACCAAGAGAATGAAGATCATTTGATAATAGGAGTAAATTAGAAAGTTGCTTAAAATTTCATGCTCAATCTGAATCACGAAAGAAAATTTTTGGGTACAGTGTCCCTTTAAGGAGACGGTGAACTGCCCCACATAATATCTGCATTTTGGGGTGTTTTTCAGCACAGGAATTTTAGTTTTTTTAAATACCTGTAATTAAATCAAATACTTAATGGAATGCTTAGTTGTATTCAAGATATTAAAAAGCATCTAGTGTGTTTTTTTGTTACATTCGGGTTTTTCATGTTTTGGCAAATTCTACAATCTGTCAATTTTTTTCTTCTATTTTTATAGATACCCAGTGGACACCTTCGTGACTGGAAGACCATTCCAACCTTTGAAAAAATTTAAATCATAGCATATCCAATCCAACCATACTAACTTGGACACCCACTCTCCCTACTCCTATACAAGGGCAGAATCCTCTACCCTTGTTTTTTTGCTGAATCCAAGAGCACAATTATTTGCTATAGGAAGTTTTTTTTTTCTTTCCTTTTTTTAAATACAGAATTGTGCATTCCTTTTGGGACCATAATTTCTTTGCCATTTGTCTTGAATAATGATTTAAACAACACTATAAAAAAGTCATAACCAGAAAGTAACTAACAAAAAATAAAGGAATTTTTCAGGAGTTACTCTGAAGGTTTTTAGAGAAGTGGCTGGTTTTGCTTATGTAGACATGGGTGTTTTGCAGTCTTAGAATAGTGAAACTGCAACTGTGACAAGATTTTAAGATACAAATTGTTTTGTTTTTTTTTGTTTGTTTTTGTATTCTTTTTTTCCTTTTTTCTTTATTCCCCTCTATTGTATGGTCCATTATGTGAAGATGGAGAGTGATAGACCTGCATGTCTTGATGCCATAAACAAGGTCCCTGTCTGGTTTGTTGCACAGAAACATGGTTGTTGCAATTATTTAGACCTTTACATGCTCTTTATAAAAGAGGGAAACGACAAAATATTTTAGCAACCGTTGGATAAGTTGCTCCTGTGGTTTATATTAATGCTCAGCATATTTTGGTATGGTGGCAACATGTCTGGTGTGTCTTCAAAGTATAGTGTTTTGGAGGCATCAGAGAAAACCTTACAGCCTTGCTTTAGGAGCTGAATCTGTACAAATATTATACGGTTGTTAATAATGTTTCAACAACATTTTAAAACTGTCTGTACAACAAATGTATATTAACAGCTTTAGGAAATTGGAGCATGTTACATTGCAGAGCAATGTGTTGCGGTCGCTCCATCCGCCGTTCTAGATTGACCCCATAACTTCCAATTGTAATGAGGTTGGTTGCAAAAAATCTGAGGATTGGGTTTTCTCAGTGTGTATTCTAGGTATCTGGCAGCATCCATGGCATGTGTGGCACATTTGTCAAGCACAGCTTTAAAATATTTTGTTTTTTCATGGAACATTTATTTAAACATCAGCAAATTTGTGAACATTTCAGAAAAGCTTCCCCAAAAGGAATCTTGCAGAGTCCTGTTGGTGCTTCAAGCTGTTGCTGGCATTTTATATATTTTTTTCTTTAAAAAGACAGTTAATGATATTTTTTTTTTATTTAATTGGCCTTTGTTTTTTGACGCATGTCAAGTCTTTATTCATTGTAACATAAACATTGTTATAGCTCCCCTACAATGTGTTCCAGAAATTACTGGTAATAAAATAAGTTAAAAGGGTATATTTCACCAACACTAGCCTGGTCACATATCTTAGACTAGGAACAGCTGTGGAAGAATGCCTGTACTTTCGGATATACAGTCAGATGTGTATGAAATGATGTACAAATTAATGTTTTTGGAAATAATGATCTTGAACTTTCTAAGTTAAAACTTATGAAAGCTTTTATTCTTTTGTTGGCAAGGGGGGGTGTGTTTGCCATAGGGATGGGTTTTCCCCTTAGGGTTGCATGCTGTAGAGTTGCTTAAAATGTGCAAATAGAAAAGTCCTTAGATGTTTTGTTTTTAATTTTAAAAAAAAATAACCTGTTTAAAAAAATGAAATAACTATCGCAGTTGTGCTCATTTTTTTTTATATATATATATAATCACTGCTACTCTGTGTATACATTTTCAAAAGTTCAGTGCAAAAAATGAGCACTTTGAAGAGTAGCCTACTTCACTTTTTTAACAAATAATAAAAAAATCCTGTTCAAACGATTGCATAAAAATCGATTTTTCAGGAAGAGTTGGGAAATGTGAAATTAAACTAGATTACTCTTGTTTAAGTTGATGCTTCTCAGCCAGTTCTAGTAGAAAAAGGATCTTGCATCATTTAGCCCTTCTAAATTGAATATTACCTCTTTCTTGTAACCTAGATCTGTAATACAGTACGTTTGCTATACGGGTCTGAATTGCAGGAAAGCTGGTAAACGGCAAACTATTATTTTGGTAGCTTCTTCCTTATTGTACATGAACAATACTTTTTACCAATAGTGCTTTTTATTCTCTTCCCCCCCCTCCCCCTTTTTTTTTTTTTTTTTCTTTTTTTCTTTTTTTTTTTTCACTCTCCAATTTCTGTACAAAAGTGCTGTAATTGTGCGTTAGGCCGGGACCTGGCAGAGAAGATGGCCCCTCCCACTTCTTGCATAAATTACTCTAGAGCTGTCTGCACCCCCTTCTTCCTTCACCTTTTGTATTTAATTTTAAAGTCAGTGTACTACAAGAACGCTGGATGCAAGATAGATACTATATTAAAATGTACTGTTATTTAAGATGTAATAAAGCAGTTTGACATGAATGTGTTTTATTCTTTCACTTTGTTTTTGCTTAGTTTCTGTAAGTAAAATAAGGGTACATGGCAAAGTTACTAAACATTGTAAAATATCTTGAGATTATATTTTGCTTAACCCCTTTACGCCCTTAGGACATTCCATGCCATCCTAACAGCACTGGGCTTTAACGTCCTTAGGGCGGCAAAGAAAGTCTTACCTTTTTGGCGTCCTGCAGCCTCCTCCTTTTAGTTTGAAATTGGACTGGGGGATATGCCTAGCATTGTAGGCAGTCCCCATAATGCGATCCTGGCTTTGAAATTACATGATCACATCAACAATCATGTGGTTTCATTTTTCAAGCAGATGTTTACCTCGGAACGTTGTTCCAATGTTGACCACTTCACCTGGGCATGAAGGGGTTAATGGCTGTTATATTGTGGGTTACTTCTATCTTTTCTTTTTCTTTTTTTCTACATTTCTACATTTTCAGGGTTTAAAGGAAAGTATATAGTGTGTTTGCATAGATGAAGAACCTTATTACTTGGTAGAAGGCTGTCTGGAACAGGGTTGTCACACTACACCAATATCACTACTGCTAGTGAGGCTGTAAAGGGTTTACAAGGGGTTAATTACTGCCTAACACACCCCCCCCCCCCCATCACTATAACAAAAATTACCACTGTACAGCACATGGTAACTAAAGTCTATTTACTCAGAGCAGGGCTAAACGCCAGCAACTGCCTCCATGACTATTTCTGCATGAAGGTGTTAACATGGGGTCTCCAGTATCATCCACTACTATTCACTAACGAGGTCAAGAAGCCTCTCAGTTTAAACCCCAAATCCTACCTACCCCACCCCAACAATTTTCTCAAATGTCTACCTCTGCTGCCAGCTTGCCACAGATAGCTACCTGCCAAGCTGTGACAACAGGGAGAGTGAGGGTATTAAGGGGTTAACCTCAGTCTCCACCTGCCTTAACCCAAATCCTTGCCAGGGATAAGAGCCAACTCACCTTAATCCCCTAAATCCTACCTACACTTTGCCAAACCTGAATATTCAGGGCTTTTTTGGCTACCCATAAATTACTGTTGCAGTAAAACTTAAAGAAAACAAATATAATTTTTTTAAAAAAACAAAAAAACTTTTGAAGCATTTTCCAAAGCTCAGGGAAGCCATGAATTCAGTTTCTAGAGCACAGAGTGAACTGATTAAATTTATATCTGGAAAAACATTTATGCTTACCTGATCTTCCTTTCTTTGCGGTGAGTCCATGAAATTCCTTGCTGTTGGGAATTCATTATCTAGCCACCAGGAGGAGGCAAAGAACCCTTCTAAAAAGAGCTTTAATTTTCCCAACCTTTCCAGTATTTCATATTGCCAAGAAGAAAGATAGTAGGGTAAAAAGAGGTTGCCAGCTAGAATTGCTGTCACTAAGAATAATCTGGCAGGTTTGTCGACTCTCACCACGAAAGAGAAATTTGTCAGGTAAGCATACATTTCTTTCTAATGACACGGTGAGTCCACGGATCATCTCTAATTACTATTGGGAATATCATTCCTGCCCAGCAGGAGGCGGCTAAGAGCACCACGGCAAAGCTGTTAAATATCTCCTCCCTTCCCTCCAACCCCAGTCATACTCTTTGCCTACGTTAAGAGCAAGGAGGTGGTTAAGTTTAGGTGTCTGGAAGAAGATTCTTAAATCAAGATTTATTAATTTTTCAGCAGTGCAAGTTTGTTATGCTTTATCCTGGGGTGTAGCCGTAGCCCATGTCAGTCTCTTCAGTAGAGCAGTGGTGGCTTTTAAGCAATTGGGAACTGGTGGGGTATAATCCTCACTGTGCCTCCCAAGTAGTTATTGCTGCCCCAACTTAAAAGCTTGAGTAAGATTACTCAGTTGTTTTTTCCCACAGGTCCATGTGAGGGAACATGCCTCTCAAACCAAGTGAGCTGCCTGGCAGATTATATGGAGTTAAGTTCTGATTTTATTTTTCTGAGCTGTGTAGGAAAAATATAGCACTTTAACGCTTCATTTGGATGGGACACCACAGACATTCTCTTGTTGGGGATCATGTTAAAAGGGCATTATTTGCAGGCACTTAGGGCGAGGAGACATAGGCTCAATGTGTGGTGTGTTCTCACTTGCTCCCGGCGTCGTTACTCGAGTATAATAATGCCGGCCAGGAGGTTAATTTTGTTACGCCCACAATGGGCGGGGCTAGCTGAGGCGGCAAGGTTTCTGTTATGTGCCTTTTCTCCCTCACTTCCTCTGTTCCAGAGGTGAGAAGTGCTTGTTGCTTCCTTGCAAGACTTGTAAGCAGTACTAGGGTTGCTGGACATCGTTTTTAGTGATCTGCATTGAGTCCGGAATTCTTCTATCAGGATATTGGCTCCGGTATCGGCAAGGCAGGTAGGCACTTCAGCAAAGTTGAGGTGTAGAGGTCTGCAGTGTTTGTGACAGTTTTATTCTGTTTTTGCACTAAAAAAAAGCAGTTTCATTTTAAAATTTAAAGGGACACAGTAACGGTTTTTGTGTGTTAATTGCAAATTAAAATATAACTATTTATTTCGAATTTGTTCAATTCTGAGTAAAGATGGAACAAGAGGCCCTGCAAAATGTTACTTGTTCTTTGTTTTGAACCACCAATCCATTTCTGTCCCTCATGTATTGAGAGAACATTAAATTACAGGGATAGACTTTTTTCTGAGCCAACATTGTCTAAGGCGAATGCTGTACAGGGGTCTTCTGACAATGTTCAAGATATGCCACAGCTTTCTCCTCAAGTGTCCCAAGTTTTGTCGTCCACACATGCAGTGCCCTCCACTTCCTCTCAAGCTCCGCCTGGAGTTACGTTGCACGACATCGCTACCCTCATGTCTTCTGCGTTATCTGATGTGTTGTCTGCATTTCCCATCCTTTCCCATGTTGCAGGGAAAGTGCAAGAGGAAATCTATGGATTCAGTGAGTAAGGTTGACACAGTTGATATTTCGAATGTTCCTTCCCAGAAATCTGAGGAGAAAATCTCACTCTGACAGTGTAATTCCTTCTGCTGATGCTGAAAGCGGTATCATTTAGATTTAAGCTGGAACACCTCGGTTTGTTAAGGTGGTTTTGGCTACCTTGGGCGACTCACACTGTTGTAGTCAACCCTAAGAAGTCTAGTAAACTAAACAAGTATTTTGATGTACCTTCCATGGTGGAGGTCTGTCCTGTACCAGATCGGGCTACAGAGATTATTGCTAGGGAATGGGAGAGGCCTGGTATCCCTTTTCTTCTGTTATGTGTGATCAGTCCACGGGTCATCATTACTTCTGGGATATTATCTGCTCCCCTACAGGAAGTGCAAGAGGATTCACCCAGCAGAGTTGCTATATAGCTCCTCCCCTCTACGTCACCTCCAGTCATTCTCTTGCACCCAAAGACTAGATAGGAGGTGTGAGAGGACTATGGTGATTATACTTAGTTTTTAGAACTTCAATCAAAAGTTTGTTATTTTACAATAGCACCGGAGCGTGTTATTACCCCTCTGGCAGAGTTTGAAGAAGAATCTACCAGAGTTTTTCTTATGATTTTAACCGGAGTAGTTAAGATCATATTGCTGTTTCTCGGCCATCTGAGGGAGGTAAAAACTTCAGATCAGGGGACAGCGGGCAGTTGAATCTGCATTGAGGTATGTAGCAGTTTTTATTTTCTGAATGGAATTGATGAAAAAATCCTGCCATACCGTTATAATGAACATGTATGTATACTCTACACTTTAGTATTCTGGGGATGGTATTTCACCGGAATTACTCTGTAAAAGTACATTAAACCTTTTATTAGGTATTTTTCATGTTAAACGTTTTTGCTGGAATGTAGAATCGTTTGCATTAATGAGGTACTGAGTGAATAAGTATTTGGGCATTATTTTTCCACTTGGCAGTTTGCTTGTGTTAATTATGACAGTTTCGTTTCTCTCTCACTGCTGTGTGTGAGAGGGAGGGGCCGTTTTTGGCGCTCTTTGCTACGCATCAAAAATTTCCAGTCAGTTTTTCTGCATGATCCGGTTCATCTCTAACAGAACTCAGGGGTCTTCAAACTTCTTTGAAGGGAAGTAGATTCTCTCAGCAGAGCTGTGAGACTTATATAGTGACTGTGATTTAAAACGTTGCTCTGTAATTTTTATGTTTAAAATTTAATTAGTGTTATTTTACTAATGGGAACAAACCTTTGCTAAAAAGTTGTGTTGTTTGTTAAGAGTGATGCTATAACTGTTTTTCAGTTCATTATTTCAACTGTCATTTAATCGTTTAGTGCTTCTTGAGGCACAGTACGTTTTTATTAAATAAAATTGTAACCGAGTTGCATGTTTATTGCCAGTGTGTTAAACATGTCTGATTCAGAGGAAGATACCTGTGTCATTTGTTCCAATGCCAAGGTGGAGCCCAATAGAAATTTATGTACTAACTGTATTGATGCTACCTTAAATAAAAGCCAATCTGTACAAATTGAACAAATTTCACCAAACAGCGAGGGGAGAGTTATGCCGACTAACTCGCCTCACGTGTCAGTACCTGCATCTCCCGCCCGGGAGGTGCGTGATATTATGGCGCCTAGTACATCTGGGCAGCCATTACAGATAACATTACAAGATATGGCTACTGTTATGACCGAAGTTTTGGCTAAATTACCAGAACTAAGAGGCAAGCGTGATCACTCTGGGGTGAGAACAGAGTGCGCTGATAATTCTAGGGCCATGTCTGATACTGCGTCACAGCTTGCAGAGCATGAGGACGGAGAGCTTCATTCTGTGGGTGACGGTTCTGATCCAAACAGATTGGATTCAGATATTTCAAATTTTAAATTTAAATTGGAAAACCTCCGTGTATTACTAGGGGAGGTCTTAGCAGCTCTCAACGATTGTAACGCTGTTGCAATACCAGAGAAAATGTGTAGGTTGGATAAATACTTTGCGGTACCGGCGAGTACTGACGTTTTTCCTATACCTAAGAGATTAACTGAAATTGTTACTAAGGAGTGGGATAGACCCGGTGTGCCGTTCTCACCCCCTCCAATATTTAGAAAGATGTTTCCAATAGACGCCACCACACGGGACTTATGGCAAACGGTCCCTAAGGTGGAGGGAGCAGTTTCTACTTTAGCTAAGCGTACCACTATCCCGGTGGAGGATAGCTGTGCCTTTTCAGATCCTATGGATAAAAAATTAGAGGGTTACCTTAAGAAAATGTTTGTTCATCAAGGTTTTATGTTACAACCCCTTGCATGCATCGCGCCGATCACGGCTGCGGCAGCATTTTGGATTGAGTCTCTGGAAGAGAACCTTAGTTCAGCTACGCTGGACGACATTACGGACAGGCTTAGAGTCCTTAAACTAGCTAATTCATTCATTTCGGAGGCCGTAGTACATTTAACCAAACTTACGGCTAAGAATTCAGGATTCGCCATTCAGGCACGCAGGGCGCTGTGGCTAAAATCCTGGTCGGCTGATGTAACTTCTAAGTCCAAATTACTTAATATACCTTTCAAGGGGCAAACTTTATTTGGGCCCGGTTTGAAAGAAATTATTGCTGACATTACAGGAGGTAAGGGCCACGCTCTACCTCAAGACAAAGCCAAAGCTAAGGCTAGACAGTCTAATTTTCGTCCCTTTCGGAATTTCAAAGCAGGAGCAGCGCCAACTTCCACTGCACCAAAACAGGGAGGAGCTGTTGCTCGTTACAGACAAGGCTGGAAGCCTAACCAGTCCTGGAACAAGGGCAAGCAGACCAGTAAACCTGCTGCTGCCCCAAAGACAGCATGAACCGAGGGCCCCCGATCCGGGACCGGATCTAGTGGGGGGCAGACTCTCTCTCTTCGCCCAGGCTTGGGCAAGAGATGTCCAGGATCCCTGGGCGCTAGAGATCATATCTCAGGGATACCTTCTAGACTTCAAATTCTCTCCCCCAAGAGGGAGATTTCATCTGTCAAGGTTGTCAACAAACCAAATAAAGGACGCGTTTCTACGCTGTGTACAAGATCTATTATTAATGGGAGTGATCCATCCGGTTCCGCGGTCGGAACAAGGACAAGGGTTTTACTCAAACCTGTTTGTGGTTCCCAAAAAAGAGGGAACTTTCAGGCCAATCTTGGATTTAAAGATCCTAAACAAATTCCTAAGAGTTCCATCGTTCAAAATGGAAACTATTCGGACAATCTTACCCATGATCCAAGAGGGTCAGTACATGACCACAGTGGATTTAAAGGATGCTTACCTTCACATACCGATTCACAAGGATCATTACCGGTATCTAAGGTTTGCCTTCTTAAACAGGCATTACCAGTTTGTAGCCCTTCCATTCGGATTGGCTACGGCTCCAAGAATCTTCACAAAGGTTCTGGGTGCCCTTCTGGCGGTACTAAGACCGCGAGGAATTTCGGTAGCTCCGTACCTAGACGACATTCTGATACAAGCTTCAAGCTTTCAAACTGCCAAGTCTCATACAGAGTTAGTTCTGGCATTTCTAAGGTCGCATGGATGGAAAGTGAACGAAAAGAAGAGTTCTCTCTTTCCTCTCACAAGAGTTCCATTCTTGGGGACTCTTATAGATTCTGTAGAAATGAAGATTTATCTGACAGAAGACAGATTAACAAAGCTTCTAAATGCATGCCGTGTCCTTCATTCCATTCAACTCCCGTCAGTAGCTCAATGCATGGAGGTGATCGGCTTAATGGTAGCAGCAATGGACATAGTTCCCTTTGCACGCCTACATCTCAGACCGCTGCAATTGTGCATGCTGAGTCAGTGGAATGGGGATTACTCAGATTTGTCCCCCACTCTGAATCTGGATCAAGAGACCAGAAACTCTCTTCTATGGTGGCTTTCTCGGCCACATCTGTCCAGGGGGATGCCGTTCAGCAGGCCGGACTGGACAATTGTAACAACAGACGCCAGCCTTCTAGGTTGGGGCGCTGTCTGGAATTCTCTGAAGGCTCAGGGACAATGGAGTCAGGAGGAAAGTCTCCTGCCAATAAACATTCTGGAATTGAGAGCAGTTCTCAATGCCCTTCTAGCTTGGCCCCAGTTAAAGACTCGGGGGTTCATCAGGTTTCAGTCGGACAACATCACGACTGTAGCTTACATCAACCATCAAGGAGGGACAAGAAGCTCCCTAGCAATGATAGAAGTATCAAAGATAATTCGCTGGGCAGAGTCTCACTCTTGCCACCTGTCAGCAATCCACATCCCGGGAGTGGAGAACTGGGAGGCGGATTTCTTGAGTCGCCAGACTCTTCATCCGGGGGAGTGGGAACTTCATCCGGAGGTCTTTGCCCAAATACTTCAACGTTGGGGCAAACCAGAGAGAGATCTCATGGCGTCTCGCCAGAACGCCAAACTTCCTCGCTACGGATCCAGATCCAGGGATCCGGGAGCGGTTCTGATAGATGCTTTGACAGCACCTTGGAACTTCGGGATGGCTTATGTGTTTCCACCCTTCCCACTGCTTCCTCGATTGATTGCCAAAATCAAACAGGAGAGAGCATCAGTGATTCTAATAGCGCCTGCATGGCCGCGCAGGACTTGGTATGCAGATCTAGTGGACATGTCATCCTGTCCGCCTTGGTCTCTACCTCTAAGACAGGACCTTCTGATTCAGGGTCCATTCAAACATCAAAGTCTAACTTCTCTGAAGCTGACTGCTTGGAAATTGAACGCTTGATTTTATCAAAACGTGGTTTTTCTGAGTCGGTTATTGATACCCTGATACAGGCTAGGAAGCCTGTTACCAGAAAGATTTACCATAAAATATGGCGTAAATACCTATACTGGTGTGAATCCAAAGATTACTCCTGGAGTAAGGTTAGGATTCCTAGGATATTGTCTTTTCTACAAGAAGGTTTAGAAAAGGGTTTATCGGCTAGCTCATTAAAGGGACAGATCTCAGCTCTGTCCATCTTGTTACACAGGCGTCTGTCAGAAAATTCAGACATCCAGGCCTTTTGTCAGGCTTTAGCTAGGATCAAGCCTGTGTTTAAAACTGTTGCTCCGCCATGGAGTTTAAACTTAGTTCTTAACGTTTTACAGGGTGTTCCGTTTGAACCCCTTCATTCCATTGATATAAAATTGTTATCTTGGAAAGTTCTATTTTTAATGGCTATTTCCTCGGCTCGAAGAGTCTCTGAGTTATCAGCCCTACATTGTGATTCTCCTTATCTGATCTTTCACTCAGACAAGGTAGTTCTGCGTACTAAACCTGGGTTCTTACCTAAGGTAGTCACTAACAGGAATATCAATCAAGAGATTGTTGTTCCATCCTTGTGTCCAAATCCTTCTTCAAAGAAGGAACGTCTTCTACACAATCTGGATGTAGTTCGTGCCCTCAAGTTCTACTTGCAGGCAACTAAAGATTTTCGCCAAACTTCTTCCCTGTTTGTCGTTTATTCTGGACAGAGGAGAGGTCAAAAAGCTTCTGCTACCTCTCTCTCTTTTTGGCTTCGTAGCATAATACGTTTAGCCTATGAGACTGCTGGACAGCAGCCTCCTGAAAGAATTACAGCTCATTCCACTAGAGCTGTGGCTTCCACTTGGGCCTTTAAGAATGAGGCCTCTGTTGAACAGAATTGCAAGGCTGCAACTTGGTCTTCGCTTCATACTTTTTCCAAATTTTACAAATTTGACACTTTTGCTTCTTCGGAGGCTATTTTTGGGAGAAAGGTTCTTCAGGCAGTGGTTCCTTCTGTATAATGAGCCTGCCTATCCCTCCCGTCATCCGTGTACTTTTGCTTTGGTATTGGTATCCCAGAAGTAATGATGACCCGTGGACTGATCACACATAACAGAAGAAAACATAATTTATGCTTACCTGATAAATTCTTTTCTTCTGTTGTGTGATCAGTCCACGGCCCGCCCTGTTTTTTAAGGCAGGTACATATTTTTTAAATTATAATTCAGTCACCACTACACCCTTGGTTTCTCCTTTCTCGTTGGTCTTTGGTCGAATGACTGGAGGTGACGTAGAGGGGAGGAGCTATATAGCAACTCTGCTGGGTGAATCCTCTTGCACTTCCTGTAGGGGAGCAGATAATATCCCAGAAGTAATGATGACCCGTGGACTGATCACACAACAGAAGAAAGGAATTTATCAGGTAAGCATAAATTATGTTTTTCGCCATCCCCTATTTTTAAGAAGATGTTTCCTATTGCTGACTCTATCAAGGAGTCTTGGCAGATGGTTCCCAAGGTGGAAGGGGCAATTTCTTTCATGTAATTGGCAAGAGTCCATGAGCTAGTGACGTATGGAATATACAATCCTACCAGGAGGGGCAAAGTTTCCCAAACTTCAAAATGCCTATAAATACACCCCTCAACACACCCACAATTCAGTTTTACAAACTTTGCCTCCTATGGAGGTGGTGAAGTAAGTTTGTGCTAAGATTTCTACATTGATATGCGCTTCTCAGCATTGTTGAAGCCAGATTCCTCTGAGTACAGCGAATTTCAGAGGGACGTGAAGGGAGTATCACTTATTGAATACGATTATTTCCCTAACGGGGGTCTATTTCATAGGTTCTCTGTTATCGGTCGTAGAGATTCATCTCCTACCTCCCTTTTCAGATCAACGATATACTCTCAATTTACCATTACCTCTACTGATAACTGTTTTAGTACTGGTTTGGCTATCTGCTATATGTGGATGGGTGTCTTTTGGTAAGTATGTTTTTTATTACTTAAGACACCTCAGCTATGGTTTGGCATTTTATGCATTTACATAAAGTTCTAAATATATGTATTGTAATTATATTTGCCATGAGTCAGGTTCATGCATTTCCTTCTGCAGACTGTCAGTTTCATATTTGGGGAATATAAACATTTTATTAAGAAATTTATTTCTTACCTGGGGTTTAGTCTTTTTTTCAATTGAGTACTTCTTGCAAATTGCGGGCGGTATTAGCCCCGCGGATGCGTCAAATGCTAAACTTTATTGCGTGATTCTTGGCGTGAAAATATTTTTGGTGCGAAAAAATAAGTCTGACGCAACTTCGTCATTTCCGGCGTCATACTTGACGCCGAGACCTTTCACACGGTTGTGTCAGTAGTGACCCGAGTGTTATTTTGTTACGTTGTGCGTCATACTTGGCGCCAAACTTTTTCATTCTTTCAATACCCCATTGATGTTTGCCTCTTGCCTTTTTCTCTATCAGAGGGCTATGCTATTTGCATTTTTTCCCATTCCTGAAACTGTCATATAAAGAAATAGATCATTTTGTTTTATATGTTTTTTTCTCTTACATTTTGCAAGATGTCTCAATCTGATCCTGCCTCAGAAGTTTCTGCTGGAACATTGCTGCCTGACATCGGTTCTACCAAAGCTAAGTGCATTTGTTGTAAAATTGTAGAAATTATTTTGCCGAATGTCATTTGTAATAGTTGTCTTGATAAACTTTTACGTGCAGATAGTGTATCCATCAGCAATAGTACATTGCCAGTTGCAGTTCCTTCAACTTCTAATGTGCATGATATACCTGTAAATTTTAAAGAGTTTGTTTCTGATTCTATCCTGAAGGCTTTTTCTGCATTTCCACCTTCTAATAAACGTAAAAGGTCTTTTAAAACTTGTCATTTAGTTGATGAAATTTCAAATGACCAACAACATAATAATTTATCCTCTGATGAGGATCTATCTGATTGAGAAGATCCTTCCTCAGACATTGACACTGACAAATCTACTTTTTTAGTTAAAATAGAGTATATGCGTTCTTTATTAAAAGAAGTGTTAATTACTTTGGATATTGAGGTAACCAGTCCTCTTGACGTTCAGTCTAATAAATGTTTAAATGCTGTTTTTAAACCTGTGGTTTCTTCAGGGGGTATTTCCTATTCCTGAGGCTATTTCTGGTATGATTTTTAAGGAATGGAATAAGCCAGGTACTTCTTTTATTCCCTCAAGGTTTAAAAAATTGTATCCTTTACCAGCAAATTCTATAGAGTTTTGGGGAAAAATCCCTAAAGTTTATGGGGCTATTTCTACTCTTGCTTAAACATACCACTATTCCTATGGAAGATAGTACTTCCTTTAAGGATCCTTTAGATAGGAAGCTTGAATCTTGTCTAAGGAAGGCCTATTTATATTCAGGTTATCTTCTCAGACCTGCAATTTCTTTGGCTGATGTTGCGGCTGCATCAACTTTCTGGTTGGAGAATTTAGTGCAACAGGAATTCGATTCTGACTTATCTAGCATTATTTGCTTACTGCAATATGCTAATCATTTTATTTGTGATGCTGTTTTGTATATCGAAATTGATGTTAGATCCATGTCTTTAGCTATATTAGCTAGAAGATATTTGTGGCTTAAATCTTGGAATGCTGATATGACATCTAAATCTAGATCACTATCTCTTTCTTTCCAAGGTAATAATTTATTTGGTTCTCAGTTGGATTCTATTATTTCAACTGTCACTGGGGGAAAGGGAGTTTTTCTGCCTCAGGATAAAAAACCTAAGGGTAAATCTAAAGCTTCTAACCGTTTTCGTTCCTTTCGTCAGAATAAGGAACAAAAACTCAATCCTCCCTCCAAGAAATCTGCTTCCAATTGGAAGTCTTCCTCAAATTGGAATAAATCCAAGCCATTTAGGAAACCAAAGTCAGCCCCTAAGTCTGCATGAAGGTGCGGCCCTCATTCCAGCTCAGCTGGTAGGGGGCAGATTAAGGTTTTTCAAGGATATTTGGATAAGATCTGTCCAAAATCAATGGATACAGAGCATTGTCTCTCAAGGGTCTCTCTCGAATAGGATTCAGAGTAAGACCTGTGAGATTTTTTTTCTCTCATGTATCCCAGCAAATCCAGTAAAAGTTCAGGCTTTCCTGAAGTGGAGTCTTCAGGGGTAATCATGCCAGTTCCTCTTCAGGAACAAGGTTTGGGGTTTTATTCAAATCTATTCATTGTCCCAAAAAAGGAAAAAAATTTCAGACCAGTTCTGGATCTGAAAATTTTGAATCGTTATGTAAGAGTACCAACTTTCAAGATGGTGACTATAAGGACTATTCTGCCTTTTGTTCAGCGAGGACAGTATATGTCCACAATAGACTTGCAGGATGCATACCTTCATATTCTGATTCATCCAGAACATTATCAGTTTCTGAGATTCTCTTTTCTAAACGAGCATTACCAATTTGTTGCTCTTCCATTTGGCCTAGCAACAGCTCCAATAATCTTTTCAAAGGTTCTGGGTGCCCTACTCTCTGTAATCAGAGAACAGGGTATTGCTGTGTTTCCTTATTTGGACGATATCTTGGTACTAGCTCAGTCTTCACGTACTGCAGAATCTCGCACAAATCAACTAGTGTTTCTTCGGAAACATGGTTGGAGGATCAATTTACCAAAAAGTTTCTTGATTCCTCAGAAAAGGGTCACCTTTTCTTTCATATAATTAGCAAGAGTCCATGAGCTAGTGACGTATGGGATGTACATTCCTACCAGGAGGGGCAAAGTTTCCCAAACCTCAAAATGCCTATAAATACACCCCTCACCACACCCACAAATCAGTTTTACAAACTTTGCCTCCTATGGAGGTGGTGAAGTAAGTTTGTGCTAGATTCTATGTTGATATGCGCTCCGCAGCAGGTTGGAGCCCGGTTTTCCTCTCAGCGTGCAGTGAATGTCAGAGGGATGTGAGGAGAGTATTGCCTATTTGAATGCAGTGATCTCCTTCTACGGGGTCTATTTCATAGGTTCTCTGTTATCGGTCGTAGAGATTCATCTCTTACCTCCCTTTTCAGATCAACGATATACTCTTATATATACCATTACCTCTACTGATTCTCGTTTCAGTACTGGTTTGGCTTTCTACTACTTGTAGATGAGTGTCCTGGGGTAAGTAAGTCTTATTTTCTGTGACACTCTAAGCTATGGTTGGGCACTTTTATATAAAGTTCTAAATATATGTGTTCAAACATTTATTTGCCTTGACTCAGGATGTTCAACATTCCTTATTTCAGAAAGTCAGTTTCATATTTGGGATAATGCATATGAATTAATCAATTTTTTTCTTACCTTAAAATTTGACTTTTTCCCTGTGGGCTATTAGGCTCGCGGGGGCTGAAAATGCTTAATTTTATTGAGTCATTCTTGGCGCGGACTTTTTTGGCGCAAAATTTTTTTTCCGTTTCCGGCGTCATACGTGTCGCCGGAAGTTGCGTCATTTTTTTGCGCCAAAAGTGTTGGCGTTCCGGATGTGGCGTCATTTTTTGCGCTAAAAAATATGGGCGTCACTATTGTCTCCACATTATTTAAGTCTCATTATTTATTGCTTCTGGTTGCTAGAAGCTTGTTCACTGGCATTTTTTCCCATTCCTGAAACTGTCATTTAAGGAATTTGATCAATTTTGTTTTATATGTTGTTTTTTCTATTACATATTGCAAGATGTCTCCGTTTGTCCCTGAGTCAGAAGCCACTTCTGAAAAAATGCTTAACTGAGTTTCAGTTCTACCAAAGCTAAGTTCATTTATTTTAAATGTTATAAATGTTTCTTTAGCTATGGTTTGTAATAAGTTATTATGATATACTTTTACATGCAGATTCCATTAGTATTTATGCTTTATACATTTCCATTCTTAAGTGCAAGAAATGTTTAGAAGATTTATAAGAAATATTTTTTCTGATTAAGGCTATGTCTGACTTCGTGCCTTCTAATACGATTTTTAGGTCTTTTTCACTTTTTTAATTATTGAAGTTTCAAATGACCAACAACATACTGATTTATCCTTCTCTGATGTTTTTTTCTCTTTCAGAAATTCTCTTCATCAGATATTGACACTAACAAATCTACTTTTTTATATAATTT
The DNA here is from genome assembly GCF_027579735.1 of Bombina bombina. Taxonomy (NCBI): domain Eukaryota; kingdom Metazoa; phylum Chordata; class Amphibia; order Anura; family Bombinatoridae; genus Bombina; species Bombina bombina. Next base: position 50,762,300 of record NC_069506.1, read on the forward strand.
TTTTTATTATTAAAGTACATTTGTTCTTTGTTGAAGAGGTGTTGATTATTTTGGATATTAAGGTAACTAGTTCTTTAAGACTAGCTGACACTATTTCTGTCTTTTTATTTCTTCTGTGATTTCAGAGGTTTTCTTTCCAATTCCCCATACTAGGGAATGGAATAGGCTGAGAATTTTCTTTTATTTTTAAACTATATTCTTTGTCAGCAGTTAAATTCAATTTGGAGGGTTCTCCAATTTATTGGAGCTATCTCTACTCCTACTAATTATGCTATTGTTTTTATAGCAAAATAGTATTTATTTTCCTTTATATAGTTGTATCTTATTTTTGGAAAATTATTTAGTTTCAGGTACTTTTCTTGGTCCTGTGATATTGCAATTGCTTCATTTTTTCTGTTTACTTTAAGATCAAGTATCAGATCATGATTTATTTTAGCATTAAGGGACAACATTTACTAGACTAGGTGCCGTTGCATTTGTCTTGTTTTGCATTTTGCAAGTCCTCTGTTTTGACTGGTCCTTTAAACTGGACTATCATGCTAATTTCATTTGTGTCTTCATTTTATTGAATATATTCGCAAATGAGGGTTAATCTATGTCTTTAGCTATTTTAGCTAGAAGAATTCTGTGATTTAAAAAAAAACAAAAAAAAAACATATTTCTTTTGTTCTAAGATAATCAATTATAATTGGATTCAATTCTTAACTGTTACTATGGGCTTCAAGATTGAGTTCTAAGACTAAAACTTTAAGCTTATACTAGTTTGGTTGTTATTATTAAGGAACGAATCCGGAGTTCTTTCCCAAGTAACATGTTTTTAATTGGGGTTCGAAATTAGCTCCCTAATGTTGCGATGCACGTGCCGTATTCCAGCTTGGCTGGTAAGGGGCAGGTTAAGACTTCTTTGAAATTTATTTGGTTCTATTTTGTCCAAATTTCTTTGATTTTATTCCAGTAAGGCTAACACTTTCTTTCAGTGTGTTTCTGTCCTATATATTTTGGATACTGTTGAGGCATGGCTGGGTACCCATGGGGTTCAAGCTCTGCTCAGACCTGGAATCTTCTGGGGTTTTTATTCCAGTTCCTTTTCTAGGAACTGGGTTTTGGAGTTTTATTCAAACTATTTTGCCTTTTTGTGGTCATTGATAGCATTATTTGTTTTCTTTAGATACAATAAATGCGTATTCTTAATTTTTCTGTTTTCATTCAGATTATTTCCTGAGGATGCGGATTCTCATATGTTTCACTTGCTCTTCAGGACATAGTTAGAGGATCTTTTTTTCAAAAGCTCTTAATTCCTCACGCAAGGGTCACCTTTTTTTTTAGGTTTCCAGATGGTTTATGTCACTATCTTTGTCTCTATCAGACAAGGGACAATTTGTATTGGGTTCAGTCTGTCGGTACCTTTAGTCTCTATTATTTCCTTCAGTTGCTATATATGCATAGAAGTTTTAACAGCATTGGATTCAATTCCCTTTGCTCATTTTCAATGGAAAGATCCTTTCCAGCTTTTTATGAGTGTTTCTTCAAGAACATGGTTGGAGGATCAATTAACCAAAAAGTTTGATGATTCCTCAGACAAGAGTAACCTTTTTTAGATTTCCGGATAGATTCAGTGTCCATGACTCTGTCTCTGTTGGACAGGAGACGTCTGAAATTGGTTTCAGCTTATCGAAACCTTCAGTCTCAATCATTCCCTTTGGTAGCCTTATGCATGGAAATTCTAGGTTCTTATGACTGCTGCATTGGACGTGTTCCCCTTTGCTCATTTTCACATGCGACCTCTTCAGCTCTGTATGCTGAACCAGTGGTGCCGGGATTATACAAAGATATCTCATTTAATATCTTTAAAACTGATTGTTCGACACCCTCTGACGTGTTACAGACCACCATCGTTTAGTTCAGGGGGCTTCTGTTTTTTCTTCCAACCTGGACTGTGATCGCAACAGATGCAAGTCTGACAGGTTGGGGAACTGTATGGGGGTTTCTGACAGCACAAGGGGTTTGGGAAATCTCAGGAGGTGAGATTACCAATCAATATTTTGGAACTCCGTGCAATTTTCAGAAGCTCTTCAGTCATGGCCTCTTCTAAAGAGAGAATCGTTCATTTGTTTTCAGACTGACAATGTCACAACTGTGGCATATATCAATCATCAAGGAGGGACTCACAGTCCTCTGGCTATGAAAGAAGTATCTCGAATACTGGTATGGGCGGAATCCAGCTCCTGTCTAATCTCTGCGGTTCATATCCCAGGTATTGACAATTGGAAAGCGGATTATCTCAGTCGCCAAACGTTATATCCGGGCGAGTGGTCTCTTCACCCAGAGGTGTTTCTTCAGATTGTTCAAATGTGGGGACTTCCAGAAATAGATCTGATGACTTCTCATCTAAACAAGAAACTTCCCAGGTATCTGTCCAGATCCAGGGATCCTCAGGCGGAAGCAGTGGATGCATTGTCACTTCCTTGGAAGTATCATCCTGCCTATATCTTTCCGCCTCTAGTTCTTCTTCCAAGAGTAATCTCCAAGATTCTGAAGGAATGCTTGTTTTTTCTGCTGGTGGCTCCAGCATGGTCTCACAGGTTTTGGTATACGGATCTTGTCCGCATGGCTTCTTGCCAACCGTGGACTCTTCCATTAAGACCAGACCTTCTGTCACTAGGTCCTTTTTTACCATCAGGATCTCAAATCCTTAAATTTAAAGGTATGGAGATTGAACGCTTGATTCTTAGTCAGAGGTTTCTCTGACTCTGTGATTAATACTATGTTACAGACTCGTAGATCTGTATCTAGGAAGCTATATTATCGAGTCTGGAAGACTTACATTTCTTGGTGTCTTTCTCATCATTTTTCCTGGCATTCTTTTAGAATTCCGAGAATTTTTCAGTTTCTTCAGGATGGTTTGGATAAAGGTTTGTCTGCAAGTTCCTTGAAAGGACAAATCTCTGCTCTTTCTGTTCTTTTTCACAGAAGGATTCCTAGTCTTCCTGATATCCATTGTTTTGTACAAGCTTTGGTTCGTATAAAGCCTGTCATTAAGTCAATTTCTCCTCCTTGGAGTTTGAATTTGGTTCTGGGGGCTCTTCAAGCTCTTCCGTTTGAACCTATGCATTCACTGGACATTAAATTACTTTCTTGGAAAGTTTTGTTTTCTTTTGGCCATCTCTTCTGCTAGAAGAGTTTCTGAATTATCTGCTCTTTCTTGTGAATCTCCTTTTCTGATTTTCCATCAGGATAAGGCGGTGTTGCAAACTTCTTTTAAATTTTTACCTAAGGTTGTGAATTCTAACAACATTAGTAGAGAAATTGTGGTTCCTTCATTATGTCCTAATCCTAAGAATTCTAGAGAGAGATCATTGCATTCTTTGGATGTAGTTAGAGCTTTGAAATATTACGTTGAAGCTACTAAGAATTTCCGAAAGACTTCTGGTCTATTTGTTATCTTTTCCGGTTCTAGGAAAGGTCAGAAGGCCTCTGCCATTTCTTTGGCATCTTGGTTGAAATCTTTAATTCATCATGCTTATGTCGAGTCGGGTAAATCTCCGCCTCAAAGGATTACAGCTCATTCTACTAGGTCAGTTTCTACTTCCTGGGCGTTTAGGAATGAAGCTTCGATTGATCAGATTTGCAAAGCAGCAACTTGGTCTTCTTTGCATACTTTTACTAAATTCTACCATTTTGATGTGTATTCTTCTTCTGAAGCAGTTTTTGGTAGAAAAATACTTCAGGCAGCTGTTTCAGTTTGATTCTTCTGCTTATAATTTCAGTTTTCTTCATTATAAGATTTAAACTTTATTTTGGGTGTGGATTATTTTTCAGCGGAATTGGCTGTCTTTATTTTATCCCTCCCTCTCTAGTGACTCTTGCGTGGAAGATCCACATCTTGGGTAGTCATTATCCCATACGTCACTAGCTCCTGGACTCTTGCTAATTACATGAAAGAAAACATAATTTATGTAAGAACTTACCTGATAAATTAATTTCTTTCATATTAGCAAGAGTCCATGAGGCCCACCCTTTTTTGTGGTGGTTATGATTTTTTTGTATAAAGCACAATTATTCCAATTCCTTGTTTTTTATGCTTTCGCACTTTTTTCTTATCACCCCACTTCTTGGCTATTCTTTAAACTGATTTGTGGGTGTGGTGAGGGGTGTATTTATAGGCATTTTGAGGTTTGGGAAACTTTGCCCCTCCTGGTAGGAATGTATATCCCATACGTCACTAGCTCATGGACTCTTGCTAATATGAAAGAAATGAATTTATCAGGTACGTTCTTACATAAATTATGTTTTTAGGCTTCCAGATTCAGTGTCCACGACTCTCTTTAACAGTCAAGAGACGTTTAAAATTGGTTGCAGCCTGTCGGCACTTCAGTCTCAGTCATTCCCTTCAGTGGCTATGTGCATGGAAGTTTTAGGTCTCATGACTGCAGCATCGGACGCGATCCCCTTTGTTCATTTTCACATGAGACCTCTACAGCTTTGTATGCTGAACCAATGGTGCAGGGATTATACAAAGATATCACAATTAATATCCTTAAATCCCAATGTACGACACTCTCTGACGTGGTGGATAGATCACCATTGTTTAGTTCAAGGGGCTTCTTTTGTTCGGCCAACCTGGACTATGATCACAACAGATGCGAGTCTTTCAGGTTGGGGATCTCTGACAGCACAAGGGGTTTGGAAATCTCAAGAGGCGAGATTACCAATAAAAATTTTAGAACACCGTGCAGTTCTCAGAGCTCTTCAGTTTTGGCCTCTGTTAAAGAGAGAACCGTTCATTTGTTTTCAGACAGACAATATCACAACAGTGGCATATGTTAATCATCAGGGTGGGACTCAGTACCCAAGCTTTGAAAGAAGTATCTCGGATACTTGCTTGGGTGGAATCCAGCTCCTGTCTAATCTCTGCGGTACATGTCCCAGGTGTAGACAATTGGGAGTCTGATTATCTCAGCCGCCAGACTTTACATCCAGGGGAGTGGTCTCAACATCCAGATGTTTTTTCTCAGATTGTTCAGATGTGGGGACTTCCAGAGATGGATCTCATGGCCTCTCATCTAAACAAGATACTTCCCAGATACCTGTCCAGGGATGTTCAGGCGGAAGCAGTGGATGCGCTGACACTTCCTTAGTGTTATCATCCTGCTTACATTTTCCCGCCTCTAGTTCTCCTTCCAAGAGTGATCTCCAAAATCATCATGGAACAATCATTTGTGTTGCTGGTGGCTCCAGCATGGCCACACAGGTTTTGTTATGCGGATCTGGTTCGGATGTCCAGTTGCCCGCCTTGGCCACTTCCGTTACAGCCAGACCTACTATTTCAAGGTCTGTTTTTCCATCAGGATCTCAAATCATTAAATTTTAAGGTATGGAAATTGAACGCTTAGTACTAAGTCATAGAGGTTTCTCTGACTCAGTGATTAATACTATGTTACAAGCTCGTAAATCTGTCTCTAGAAAGATTTATTATAGAGTTTGAAAGACTTGCATTTCATGGTGTTCTCATAAATTCTCCTGGCATTCTTTAAGAATTCCTAGAATTTAACAGTTTCTTCAGGATGGTTTGGATAAGGGTTTGTCTGCAAGTTCCTTGAAAGGACAAATCTCTGCTTTCTGTTTTATTTCACAGAATTGATTGCTATGCTTCCTGATAATACACTGTTTTGTACAGGCTTTAGTTCGTATTAAGCCTGTCATTAAATCAATTTCTCCTCCTTGGAGTCTAAATTTTGGTTCTGAAGGCTTTACAGGCTCCTCCATTTGAATCTATGCATTCTTTGGACATTAAACTACTTTCTTGGAAAGTGTTGTTCCTTTTTGGCCATCTCTTCTGCTAGAAGAGTTTCTGAATTATCTGCTCTTTCTTGTCAGTCTCCTTTTCTGATTTTTCATCAGGATAAGGCAGTTTTGCGGACTTTTCAATTTTTTACCTAAGGTTGTGAATTCTAACAACATTAATTGAGAAATTGTTGTCCCTTATGTCCTAATCCTAAGAATTCTTTGGAAAGATCCTTACATTCTTTGGATATGGTAAGAGCTTTGAAATATTATGTGGAAGCTACTAAAGATTTCAGGAAGACTTCCAGTCTATTTGTTTTATTTTCTGGTCCTAGGAAAGGTCAGAAGGCTTCTGCTATTTCCTTGGCTTCTTGGTAAAAACTTTTGATTCATCAAGCTTATTTGGAGTCGGGTCAGGCCCCGGCTCAGAGAATTACAGCTCATTCTACTAGATCAGTCTCCACTTTGTGGGCTTTTAAGAATGAAGCTTCAGTTGATCAGATTTGCAAAGCAGCAACTTGGTGGTCTTTGCATACATTTACTAAATTCTACCATTTTGATGTATTTGCTTCTTCGGAAGCAGTTTTTGGTAGAAAAGTTCTTCAGGCAGCGGTTTCAGTTTGATTCTTCTGCTTTTGATTTAAGTTTTTGTCTTTAAATTATGAAAATAAACTTATTTTTTTGGGTTGTGGATTTATCTTTTTAGCGGAAAATGGCTGTTTTTATTTTATTCCCTCCCTCTCTAGTGACTCTTGAGTGGAGATCCACATCTTGCTATCCCATACGTCACTAGCTCATGGACTCTTGCCAATTACATGAAAGAAAACATAATTTATGTAAGAACTTGATAAATTCATTTCTTTCATATTGGCAAGAGTCCATGAGGCCCACCCCTTTTTTTATGGTGGTTATGATTTTTTGTATAAAGCACAATTATTTCCAAATGTCTTTTGTTGATGCTTTTTACTCCTTTCTTTATCACCCCACTGCTTGGCTATTCGTTAAACTGAATTGTGGGTGTGGTGAGGGGTGTATTTATAGGCATTTTGAGGTTTGGGAAACTTTGCCCCTCCTGGTAGGATTGTATATCCCATATGTCACTAGCTCATGGACTCTTGCCAATATGAAAGAAATTAATTTATCAGGTAAGTTCTTACATAAATTATGTTTCTTTCATGTAATTAGCAAGAGTCCATGAGCTAGTGAAGTATGGGATATACATTCCTACCAGGAGGGGCAAAGTTTCCCAAACCTCAAAATGCCTATAAATACACCCCTCACCACACCCACAATTCAGTTTTACAAACTTTGCCTCCGATGGAGGTGGTGAAGTAAGTTTGTGCTAGATTCTACGTTGATATGCGCTCCGCAGCAAGTTGGAGCCCGGTTTTCCTCTCAGCGTGCAGTGAATGTCAGAGGGATGTGAAGAGAGTATTTCCTATTTGAATGCAGTGATCTCCTTCTACGGGGTCTATTTCATAGGTTCTCTGTTATCGGTCGTAGAGATTCATCTCTTACCTCCCTTTTCAGATCGACGATATACTCTTATATATACCATTACCTCTGCTGATTCTCGTTTCAGTACTGGTTTGGCTTTCTACAAACATGTAGATGAGTGTCCTGGGGTAAGTAAATCTTATTTTCTGTGACACTCTAAGCTATGGTTGGGCACTTTGTTTATAAAGTTCTAAATATATGTATTCAAACATTTATTTGCCTTGACTCAGAATGTTCAACTTTCCTTATTTTTCAGACAGTCAGTTTCATATTTGGGATAATGCATTTGAATTAATCATTTTTTTCTTACCTTCAAAAATTTGACTCTTTTTTCCCTGTGGGCTGTTAGGCTCGCGGGGGCTGAAAATGCTTCATTTTATTGCGTCATTCTTGGCGCGGACTTTTTTGGCGCAAAAATTCTTTTCCGTTTCCGGCGTCATACGTGTCGCCGGAAGTTGCGTCATTTTTTTGACGTTATTTTGCGCCAAAGATGTCGGCGTTCCGGATGTGGCGTCATTTTGGCGCCAAAAGCATTTAGGCGCCAAATAATGTGGGTGTCTGATTTGGCGCTAAAAAATATGGGCGTCGCTTTTATCTCCACATTATTAAGTCTCATTTTTTATTGCTTCTGGTTGCTAGAAGCTTGTTCTTTGGCATTTTTTCCCATTCCTGAAACTGTCATTTAAGGAATTTGATCAATTTTGCTTTATATGTTGTTTTTTCTCTTACATATTGCAAGATGTCTCACGTTGCATCTGAGTCAGAAGATACTTCAGGAAAATCGCTGTCTAGTGCTGGAACTACCAAAGCTAAGTGTATCTGCTGTAAACTTTTGGTAGCTATTCCTCCGGCTGTTGTTTGTATTAATTGTCATGACAAACTTGTTAAAGCAGATAATATTTCCTTTAGTAATGTACCATTGCCTGTTGCAGTTCCTTCAACATCTAAGGTGCAGAATGTTCCTGATAACATAAGAGATTTTGTTTCTGAATCCATAAAGAAGGCTATGTCTGTTATTTCTCCTTCTAGTAAACATAAAAAATCTTTTAAAACTTCTCTCCCTACAGATGAATTTTTAAATGAACATCATCATTCTGATTCTGATGACTCTTCTGGTTCAGAGGATTCTGTCTCAGAGGTTGATGCTGATAAATCTTCATATTTATTTAAAATGGAATTTATTCGTTCTTTAATTAAAGAAGTACTAATTGCTTTAGAAATAGAGGATTCTGGTCCTCTTGATACTAATTCTAAACGTTTGGATAAGGTATTTAAAGCTCCTGTGGTTATTCCAGAAGTTTTTCCTGTTCCTAATGCTATTTCTGCAGTAATTTCCAAAGAATGGGATAAATTGGGTAATTCATTTACTCCTAAACGTTTCAAGCAATTATATCCTGTGCCGTCTGACAGATTGGAATTTTGGGACAAAATCCCTAAAGTTGATGGGGCTATTTCTACCCTTGCTAAACGTACTACTATTCCTACGTCAGATGGTACTTCGTTTAAGGATCCTTTAGATAGGAAAATTGAATCCTTTCTAAGAAAAGCTTATCTGTGTTCAGGTAATCTTCTTAGACCTGCTATATCTTTGGCTGATGTTGCTGCAGCTTCAACTTTTTGGTTGGAAACTTTAGCGCAACAAGTAACACATCATGATTCTCATGATATTATTATTCTTCTTCAGCATGCTAATAATTTTATCTGTGATGCCTTTTTTTGATATTATCAGAGTTGATGACAGGTTTATGTCTCTAGCTATTTTAGCTAGAAGAGCTTTATGGCTTAAAACTTGGAATGCTGATATGGCTTCTAAATCAACTCTACTTTCTATTTCTTTCCAGGGTAACAAATTATTTGGTTCTCAGTTGGATTCTATTATTTCAACTGTTACTGGTGGGAAAGGAACTTTTTTACCACAGGATAAAAAAATCTAAAGGTAAAAACAGGGCTAATAATCGTTTTCGTTCCTTTCGTTTCAACAAAGAACAAAAGCCTGATCCTTCATCCTCAGGAGCAGTTTCAGTTTGGAAACCATCTCCAGTCTGGAATAAATCCAAGCCAGCTAGAAAGGCAAAGCCTGCTTCTAAGTCCACATGAAGGTGCGGCCCTCATTCCAGCTCAGCTGGTAGGGGGCAGGTTACGTTTTTTCAAGGAAATTTGTATCAATTCTGTTCACAATCTTTGGATTCAGAACATTGTTTCAGAAGGGTACAGAATTGGTTTCAAGATGAGACCTCCTGCAAAGAGATTTTTTCTTTCCCGTGTCCCAGTAAATCCAGTAAAAGCTCAAGCATTTCTGAATTGTGTTTCAGATCTAGAGTTGACTGGAGTAATTATGCCAGTTCCAGTTCCGGAACAGGGGATGGGGTTTTATTCAATTCTCTTCATTGTACCAAAGAAGGAGAATTCCTTCAGACCAGTTCTGGATCTAAAAATATTGAATCGTTATGTAAGAATACCAACGTTCAAGATGGTAACTGTAAGGACTATCTTGCCTTTTGTTCAGCAAGGGAATTATATGTCCACAATAGATTTACAGGATGCATATCTGCATATTCCGATTCATCCAGATCATTATCAGTTCCTGAGATTCTCTTTTCTGGACAAGCAGTACCAGTTTGTGGCTCTGCCGTTTGGCCTAGCTACAGCTCCAAGAATTTTTACAAAGGTTCTCGGTGCCCTTCTGTCTGTAATCAGAGAACAGGGTATTGTGGTATTTCCTTATTTGGACGATATCTTGGTACTTGCTCAGTCTTTTCATTTAGCAGAATCTCATACGAATCGACTTGTGTTGTTTCTTCAAGATCATGGTTGGAGGATCAATTTACCAAAAAGTTCATTGATTCCTCAGACAATGGTAACCTTTCTGGGTTTCCAGATGGATTCAGTGTCCATGACTCTGTCTTTAACAGACAAGAGACGTCTAAAATTAATTACAGCTTGTCGAAACCTTCAGTCACAATCATTCCCTTCGGTAGCCTTATGCATGGAAATTCTAGGTCTTATGACTGCTGCATCGGACTCGATCCCCTTTGCTCGTTTTCACATGCGACCTCTTCAGCTCTGTATGCTGAATCAATGGTGCAAGGATTACACAAAGATATCTCAATATCTTTAAAACAGATTGTTCGACACTCTCTAACGTGGTGGACAGATCACCATCGTTTAATTCAGGGGGCTTCTTTTGTGCTTCCGACCTGGACTGTAATTTCAACAGATGCAAGTCTCACAGGTTGGGGAGCTGTGTGGGGATCTCTGACGGCACAAGGAGTTTGGGAATCTCAGGAGGTGAGATTACCGATCAATATTTTAGAACTCCGTGCAATTTTCAGAGCTCTTCAGTTTTGGCCTCTTCTGAAGAGAGAATCGTTCATTTGTTTTCAGACAGACAATGTCACAACTGTGGCATACATCAATCATCAAGGAGGGACTCAGTCCTCTGGCTATGAAAGAAGTATCTCGAATTTTGGTTTGGGCGGAATCCAGCTCCTGTCTAATCTCTGCGGTTCATATCCCAGGTATAGACAATTGGGAAGCGGATTATCTCAGTCGCCAAACGTTGCATCCGGGCGAATGGTCTCTTCACCCAGAGGTATTTCTTCAGATTGTTCAAATGTGGGAACTTCCAGAAATAGATCTGATGGCGTCTCATCTAAACAAGAAACTTCCCAGGTATCTGTCCAGATCCCGGGATCCTCAGGCGGAGGCAGTGGATGCATTATCACATCCTTGGAAGTATCATCCTGCCTATATCTTTCCTCCTCTAGTTCTTCTTCCAAGAGTAATCTCCAAGATTCTGAAGGAATGCTCGTTTGTTCTGCTGGTAGCTCCGGCATGGTCTCACAGGTTTTGGTATGCGGATCTTGTCCGGATGGCCTCTTGCCAACCGTGGACTCTTCCGTTAAGACCAGACCTTCTGTCTCAAGGTCCTTTTTTCCATCAGGATCTGAAATCCTTAAATTTAAAGGTATGGAGATTGAACGCTTGATTCTTGGTCACAGAGGTTTCTCTGACTCTGTGATTAATACTATGTTACAGGCTCGTAAATCTGTATCTAGAGAGATATATTATAGAGTCTGGAAGACTTATATTTCTTGGTGTCTTTCTCATCATTTTTCTTGGCATTCTTTTAGAATACCGAGAATATTACAGTTTCTTCAGGATGGTTTAGATAAGGGTTTGTCTGCAAGTTCCTTGAAAGGACAAATCTCTGCTCTTTCTGTTCTTTTTCACAGAAAGATTGCTATTCTTCGTGATATTCATTGTTTTGTACAAGCTTTGGTTCGTATAAAGCCTGTCATTAAGTCAATTTCTCCTCCTTGGAGTTTGAATTTGGTTCTGGGGGCTCTTCAAGCTCCTCCATTTGAACCTATGCATTCATTGGACATTAAATTACTTTCTTGGAAAGTTTTGTTCCTTTTGGCCATCTCTTCTGCCAGAAGAGTTTCTGAATTATCTGCTCTTTCTTGTGAGTCTCCTTTTCTGATTTTTCATCAGGATAAGGCGGTGTTGCGAACTTCTTTTGAATTTTTACCTAAAGTTGTGAATTCCAACAACATTAGTAGAGAAATTGTGGTTCCTTCATTATGTTCTAATCCTAAGAATTCTAAGGAGAAATCGTTGCATTCTTTGGATGTTGTTAGAGCTTTGAAATATTATGTTGAAGCTACTAAATCTTTCCGAAAGACTCCTAGTCTATTTGTTATCTTTTCCGGTTCTAGAAAAGGCCAGAAAGCTTCTGCCATTTCTTTGGCATCTTGGTTGAAATCTTTAATTCATCTTGCCCATGTTGAGTCGGGTAAAACTCCGCCTCAGAGAATTACAGCTCATTCTACTAGGTCAGTTTCTACTTCCTGGGCGTTTAGGAATGAAGCTTCGGTTGGTCAGATTTACAAAGCAGCAACTTGGTCCTCTTTGCATACTTTTACTAAATTCTACCATTTTGATGTATTTTCTTCTTCTGAAGCAGTTTTTGGTAGAAAAGTACTTCAGGCAGCGGTTTCAGTTTGAATCTTCTGCTTATGTTTTTCATTAAACTTTATTTTGGGTGTGGATTATTTTCAGCAGGAATTGGCTGTCTTTATTTTGTCCCTCCCTCTCTAGTGACTCTTGTGTGGAAAGATCCACATCTTGGGTAGTCATTATCCCATACGTCACTAGCTCATGGACTCTTGCTAATTACATGAAAGAAAACATAATTTATGTAAGAACTTACCTGATAAATTCATTTCTTTCATATTAGCAAGAGTCCATGAGGCCCGCCCTTTTTTTGTGGTGGTTATGATTTTGTATAAAGCACAATTATTCCAATTCCTTATTTTATATGCTTTCGCACTTTATCACCCCACTTCTTGGCTATTCGTTAAACTGAATTGTGGGTGTGGTGAGGGGTGTATTTATAGGCATTTTGAGGTTTGGGAAACTTTGCCCCTCCTGGTAGGAATGTATATCCCATACGTCACTAGCTCATGGACTCTTGCTAATATGAAAGAAATGAATTTATCAGGTAAGTTCTTACATAAATTATGTTTTTTAACTTTGGCTAAGAGAACCACTATTCCCATAGAGGATAGTTGATCCTTTAAGGATCCTATGGATAAGAAGTTGGAGGGGTTGCTCAAAAAGATGTATGTACACCAGGGTTTACAATGGCAACCGGCGGTGTGTATTGCTACCGTCACTAGTGCGGCGACGTACTGGTTTGATGTGTTGTCTGATTCTATCCCGACCTACACTCCCCTTTAAGAGATCCAGGACAGGATCAAGATTAAGTTTGCCAATTCCTTTATTACGGATGCTTCCCTTCAGGTTATCAAGCTGGGAGCAAAGATTTCTGGTTTTGCCGTTCTGGCCTGCAGAGCCTCATTGTTGAAATTCTGGTCTGCAGATGTTTCGTCTAAGCTTTTCAGCAATTCTTACAAGGATTAGACCTTGTTTGGGCCGGGCTTGGCTGAAATTATTTCTGACATTACGGGAGGAAAGGGTCATTTCCTCCCTCAGGATAAGAGGAATAAGCAGAAGGGACGTCAGAGTAATTTTCTTTCCTTTTGAAACTTCAAGGGTAAGCCTTCCTCTCCCTCTTCCAAACAAGATTAGTCCAAACCTTCCTGGAGGACTAACCAGTTTTGGAACAAGAGGAAGCAATCTAAGAAGCCCATTAATGATTCAGTCAGCATGAATGGTCTGCCCCCGAAATGGGGGCAGACTCTCCTTTTTTGCTCAGGCCTGGGTTGGGATGTTCCGGATCCCTGGGAGGTGGACATTGTGTCTCAAGGATACAAACTGGAATTCAAGACCTTTCCTTCTAGGGGCAGGTTTCTGCTCTCTATTATCTGTAGACCAGATAAAGAGAGATGTTCTTACACTGTGTTTGGGATCTTTCTGACCTGGGTGTAATAGTTTCTGTTGCCATGCAGGAACATGGTCTGGGATTTTACTCCAATCTGTTCGTGGTTCCCTAAAAAGAGGGAACTTTCAGACCAATTTTAGATCTCAAGAGTCTAAACAAGTTCCTCAGTGTACCGTCCTTCAAGATGGAAACTATTCGTTCCATTCATCCCTTGGTTCAAGAGGGGTCAATTCATGACAACAGATTTATAGGATGCATACCTGCATGTTCCTATTCACAGGGATCATCACAAGTTTCTGAGGTTTGCTTTTCTAGACAAGCACTTCCAGTTCTTGGCTCTTCCATTCGGCCTTGCCACAACTCCCAGAATTTTTACAAAGGTCCTGGGATCCCTGTTGGTGATGCTCTGGTTGTGGGGCATTGCAGTGGCGCCTTATCTGGACGACATTCTGGTTCAGGCGCCATCCTTTCAACAAGCAAACTCATACACAGAGATGTTGTCCTTTCTACGGTTTCAGGGGTGGAAGGTGAATTTGGGAAAGAGTTCCTTGATTCCAGCTACAAGGGTAGTGTTACTGGGAACCATAATAGATTCCGTATTAATGAGAATATTTCTGACAGAGGTAAAAAAAAATCAAAGATCCTTTACTTTTGTCAGGCCCTTCAGTCCTCGGCCGTCTGTTGCTCAATGTATGGAGGTGATCGGTCTGATGGTAGCTGCCATGGACATCATTCCGTTTGCCCGGTTCCATCTCAGACCTCTGCAGTTATGCATGATCAGGCAGTGGAACAGGGATTATGCGTATCTGTCTCCACAAATTCTTCTGGGTCAGGCGACAAGAGACTCATCCTTGGTGGTTGTCTCAGGATCATCTCTCCTAGGACCCTCCTGGGTGATTGTAACAACGGATGCCCTCCTGGGATGGGGAGCAGTCTGGGGTTTCTTAAGGATCAGGGAAAATGGACTCGGGAGGAGTCTGTTCTCCCCATAAACATCCTAGAACTGAGGGCAATCTTCAATGCTCTTCCGGCTTGTCCTTAGCTTCTGCCCAGTTTGTCGGGTTCCAATCGGACAACATAACTTCAGTGGCTTTCATCAACCATCAGGGAGGAACTCGGAGTTCCATGGCCATGACAGAGGTAGCCAAGATTATTCAGTGGGCAGAGACCCACATCTGCTGTCTATCTGTGATCTACATTCCAGGAGTGGACAATTGGGAAGCGGATTTTCTGAGCAGACACACTTTTCACCTAGAGGAGTGGGAACTCCATCCGGAGGTGTTTTCAAGCTTGATTCTCAAATGGGGACAGCCGGAGCTGGATCTCATGGCATCTCGACAGAATGCCAAGCTTTTAAGGTACGGGTCGAGGGATCCTCAGGCGTTACTGATAGATGCTCTGGCGGTCCCTTGGAATTTCTGTCTAGCGTATCTATTTCCTCCGTTTGCTTTCCTTCCCTGTCATTGCTTGAATCAAACAGGAGAGGGCGTCGGTGATCCTGATTGTGCCAGTGTGGCCTTGCAGGATCTGGTATGCAGACCTAGTTGAGATGTCATTTCTCCCACCTTGGAGACTTCCACTGAGGAAGGATCTTCTACTCCAAGGGCCCTTTCTTCATCCAAATATCGTTTGTCTGAAGCGGACTGCTTGGGGATTGAACGCTTAATTTCTTTCATGTAATTGGCAAGAGTCCATGAGCTAGTGACGTATGGGATATACAATCCTACCAGGAGGGGCAAAGTTTCCCAAACCTCAAAATGCCTATAAATACACCCCTTACCACACCCACAATTCAGTTTTACAAACTTTGCCTCCTATGGAGGTGGTGAAGTAAGTTTGTGCTAAGATTTCTACGTTGATATGCGCTTCTCAGCATTGTTGAAGCCCGATTCCTCTCAGAGTACAGCGAATGTCAGAGGGACGTGAAGGGAGTATCACTTATGAATATGATGATTTCCCTAACGGGGGTCTATTTCATAGGTTCTCTGTTATCGGTCGTAGAGATTTATCTCCTACTTCCCTTTTCAGATCGACGATATACTCTCAATTTACCAATACCTCTACTGATAACTGTTTCAGTACTGGTTTGGCTATCTGCTATATGTGGATGGGTGTCTTTTGGTAAGTATGTTTTTTATTATTTAAGACAGTTCTAAATATATGTATTGTACTTATATTTGCCATTAATCAGGTTCATGTATTTCCTTCTGCAGACTGTCAGTTTCATATTTGGGGAAAATGAACATTTTTAAAGAATTTTTTTATCTTACGTCTGACGCTACTTCCTCATTTCCAGCGTCATAGTTGACGCCAGAGCCTTACACATGATTGCGTCATTAGTGACCCAAGTGTCAGTTCCGGTTATTATTGGCGCCAAAAAAGTTACGTTCTGCGTCATATTTGGCGCCAAACTTTTTCATTATTTTAATACCCCATTGATGTTTGCCCCTTGCCTTTTACTCTATCAGAGGGCTATGCTTTTTGCATTTTTTCCCATTCCTGAAATTGTCATATAAGGAAATTGATAAATTTGCTTTGTTTTTTCTTTTACATTTTGCAAGATGTCTCAATCTGATTCTGCCTCAGAAGTTTCTGCTGGAACATTGCTGCCTGACATCGGGTCTACCAAAGCCAAGTGCATTTGTTGTAAGATTGTGGAAATTATTTCGCCGAATGTCATTTGTAATAGTTGTCATGATAAACTTTTTACATGCATATAGTGTGTCCATCAGTAATAGTACATTGCCAGTTGCAGTTCCTTCAACTTCTAATGTACATGATATACCTATGAATTTTAAAGAATTTGTTTCTGATTCTATCCAGAAGGCTTTGTCTGCATTTCCACCTTCTAATAAATGTAAAAGGTCTTTTAAAACTTCTCATTCAGTTGATGAAATTTCAAATGACCAACAACATAATAATTTATCCTCCTCTGATGAGGATATATCTTATTCAGAAGATCCTTCCTCAGACATTGACACTGACAAATCTACTTATTTATTTAAAATAGAGTATATGCGTTCTTTAAGTGTTAATTACTTTGGATATTGAGGTAACCAGTCTTCGTGACGTTCAGTCTAATAAACGTTTAAATGCTATTTTTAAACCTCCTGTGGTTTCTCCAGGGGTTTTTCCTATTCCTGAGGCTATTTCTGATATGATGTCTAAGGAATGGAATAAGCCAGGTACTTCTTTTATTCCTCCTTCAAGGTTTAAAAAAGTGTATCCTTTATCAGCAAATTCTATAGAGTTTTGGGAAAAAATCCCCAAAGTTGATGGGGCTGTTTCTACTCTTGCTAAACGTACCACTATTCCTATGGAAGATAGTACTTCCTTTTAAGGATCCTTTAGATAGGAAGCTAGAATCTTATCTAAGGAAGGCCTATTTATATTCAGGTTATCTTCTCAGACCTGCAATTTCTTTGGCTGATGTTGCGGCTGCATCAACTTTCTGGTTGGAGAATTTAGCGCAACAAGAATTGGATTCTGACATATCTAGCATTATTCGCTTACTGCAATATGCTAATCATTTTATTTGTGATGCCATTTTTGATATCAAAATTGATGTTAGATCCATGTCTTTAGCTATATTAGCGAGAACAGCTTTGTGGGTTAAATCTTGGAATGCTGATATGACATCTAAATCTAGATCACTATCTCTTTCTTTCCAAGGTAATAATTTATTTGGTTCTCAGTTGGATTCTATTATTTCAACTGTCACTGGGGGAAAGGGAGTTTTTCTGCCTCAGGATAAAAAACCTAAGGGTAAATCTAAGGCTTCTAACCATTTTCGTTCCTTTCGTCAAAATAAGGAACAAAACTCAATCCTTCCCCCAAGGAATCTGTTTCCAATTGGAAGCCTTCCTCAAATTGGAATAAATCCAAGCCATTTAAGAAACCAAAGTCAGCCCCTAAGTCCACATGAAGGTGCGGCCCTCATTCCAGCTCAGCTGGTAGGGGGCAGATTAAGGTTTTTCAAGGATATTTGGATAAATTCTGTCCAAAATCAATGGATTCTGAGAATTGTCTCAAGGGTATCGAATAGGATTCAGAGTAAGACCTCCTGTGAGATTTTTTTTCTCTTGCGTATCCCAGAAAATCCAGTAAAAGCTCAAGCTTTCCTGAAGTGTGTTTCAGACCTGGAGTCTTCAGGGTTAATCATGCCAGTTCCTTTTCAGGAACAAGGTTTGGGGTTTTATTCAAATCTATTCATTGTCCCAAAGAAGGAAAATTTATTCAGACCAGTTCTGGATCTGAAAATTTTGAATAGTTATGTACCATCTTTCAAGATGGTGACTATAAGGACTATTCTGCCTTTTGTTCAGCAAGGACGGTATATGTCCACAATAGACTTGCAGGATGCATACCTTCATATTCCGATTCATCCAGAACATTATCAGTTCTTGAGATTCCCTTTTCTAGACAAGCATTACCAATTTGTTGCTCTTCCATTTGGCCTAGCAACAGCTCCAATAATCTTTTCAAAGGTTCTAGGTGCCCTACTCTCTGTAATCAGAGAACAGGGTATTGTGGTGTTTCCTTATTTGGATGATATCTTGGAACTAGCTCAGTCTCTACGTACTGCAAAATCTCACACTAATCAACTAGTGTTGTTTCTTCGGAAACATGGTTGGAGGATCAATTTGCCAAAAAGTTTGATTCCTCAGACAAGGGTCACCTTTTTAGGCTTCCGGATAGATTCAGTGTTGGCTTCCAGATAGATTCAGTGTCCATGACTCTGTCTCTAACAGACAAGAGACGTTTAAAATTGGTTGCAGCCTGTCGGCACCTTCAGTCTGTCATTCCCTTTAGTGGCTATGTGCATGGAAGTTTTAGGTCTCATGACTGCAGCATTGGACGCAATCCCCTTTGCTCGTTTTCACATGAGATCTCTACAGCTTTGTATGCTGAACCAATGGTGAAGGGATTATACAAAGATATCACAATTAATATCCTTAAATCCCAATGTACGACACTCTCTGACGTGGTGGATAGATCACCATTGTTTAGTTCAAGGGGCTTCTTTTGTTCGACCAACCTGGACTGTGATCACAACAGATGTGAGTCTTTCAGGTTGGGGAGCTGTTTGGGGATCTCTGACAGCACAAGGGGTTTGGAAATCTCAAGAGGCGAGATTACCAATAAAAATTTTAGAACTCCGTGCAATTCTCAGAGCTCTTCAGTTTTGGCCTCTGTTAAAGAGAGAAACGTTCATTTGTTTTCAGACAGACAATATTACAACAGTGGCATATGTCAATCATCAGGGTGGGACTCTGTCCCCAAGCTATGAAAGAAGTATCTTGGATAGTTGCTTGGGCGGAATCCAGCTCCTGTCTAATCTCTGCGGTGCATATCCCAGGTGTAGACAATTGGGAAGCGGATTATCTCAGCCGTCAGACTTTACATCCAGGGGAGTGGTCTCTCCATCCAGATGTGTTTTCTCAGATTGTTCAGATGTGGGGACTTCCATAGATCTCATGGCCTCTCATCTAAACAAGAAACTTCCCAGATACCTGTCCAGGTCCAGGGATGTTCAGACGGAAGCAGTGGATGCGCTGACACTTCCTTGGTGTTACTAACCTGCTTATATCTTAGTTCTCCTTCCAAGAGTGATCTCCAAAATCATCAAAGAACAATCGTTTGTGTTGCTGTTGGCTCCAGCATGGCCACACAGGTTTTGGTATGCGGATCTGGTTCGGATGTCCAGTTGCCAACCTTGGCCACTTCCGTTAAGGCCAGACCTACTGTCTCAAGGTCTGTTTTTCCATCAGGATCTCAAATCATTAAATTTGAAGGTATGGAAATTGAACGCCTAGAACTAATTCATAGAGGTTTCTCTGACTACGTGATTAATACTATGTTACAAGCTCGTAAATCTGTCTCTAGAAAGATTTATTATAGAGTTTGGAAGACTTACATTTCATGGTGTTCTTCTCATAAATTCTCTTGGCATTATTTTAGAATTTCTAGAATTTTACAGTTTCTTCAGGATGGTTTGGATAAGGGTTTGTCTGCAAGTTCCTTGAAAGGACAAATCTCTGCTTTTTCTGTTTTATTTCACAGAAAGATTGCTATGCTTCCTGATAATACACTGTTTTGTACAGGCTTTAGTTCGTATTAAGCCTGTCATTAAATCAATTTCTCCTCCCTGGAGTCTTTGGTTTTGAAGGTTTTGCAGGCTCCTGCATTTGAGCCTATGCATTCTTTGGACATTAAACTACTTTCTTGGAAAGTGTTGTTCCTTTTGGCTATCTCTTCTGCTAGAAGAGTTTGAGCTATCTGCTCTTTCTTGTGAGTCTCCTTTTCTGATCTTTCATCAGGATAAGGCAGTTTTGCGGACTTCTTTTCAATTTTTACCTAAGGTTGTGAATTCTAACAACATTAGTAGAGAAATTGTTGTCCCTTCCTTGTGTCCTAATCCTAAGAATTCTTTGGAAAGATCCTTACATTCTTTGGATGTGGTAAGAGCTTTGAAATATTATGTGTAGCTACTAAAGATTTCAGGAAGACTTCCAATCTATTTGTTTTATTTTCTGGTCCTAGGAAAGGTCAGAATGTTTCTGCTATTTCCTTGGCTTCTTGGTTGAAACTTTTGATTCATCAAGCTTATTTGGAGTCTGGTCAGGCCCCGCCTCAGAGATTTACAGCTCATTCTACTAGATCAGTCTCCACTACGTGGGCCTTTAAGAATGAAGCTTCAGTTGATCAGATTTGCAAAGCGGCAACTTGGTCCTCTTGGCAATGGCATACATTTACTAAATTCTACCGTTTTGATGTATTTGCTTCTTCAGAAGCAGTTTTTGGTAGAAACGTTCTTCAGACAGCTGTTTCAGTTTGATTCTTCTGCTTTTGATTTAAGTTTTTTTCTTTGATTTGAGAATAAACTTATTTTTTTTGGGTTGTGGATTAATTTTTTCAGCAGAAAATGGCTGTTTCTCTTGTTAAGTGTATCCAGTCCACGGATCATCCATTACTTGTGGGATATATTCCCTTCCCAACAGGAAGTTGCAAGAGGATCACCCACAGCAGAGCTGCTATATAGCTCCTCCCCTACATGTCATACCCAGTCATTCTCTTGCAACCCTCAACATAGATGGAGGTCGTGAGAGGACTGTGGTGTTTTATACTTAATTATTTCTTCAATCAAAAGACCTCCTAGTAATGGGGGTAATCCACCCGGTTCCGCGGACGGAACGAGGACAGGTATTTTACTCAAATCTGTTTGTGGTTCCCAAGAAAGAGGGAACCTTCAGACCAATCTTGGACCTAAAGATCTTAAACAAATTTCTAAGAGTTCCATCATTCAAAATGGAAACTATTCGAACCATCCTACCCATGATCCAAGAGGGTCAGTACATGACCACAGTGGACTTAAAAGATGCCTACCTTCACATACCGATTCACAAAGATCATTATCGGTACCTGAGATTTGCCTTTCTAGACAGGCATTACCAGTTTGTAGCTCTTCCCTTCGGGTTGGCTACGGCCCCGAGAATCTTTACAAAGGTTCTGGGCTCACTTCTGGCGGTTCTAAGACCGCAAGGCATAGCGGTGGCTCCGTATCTAGACGACATCCTGATACAGGCGTCAAGCTTTCAAATGGCCAAGTCTCATACAGAGATAGTTCTGGCATTTCTGAGGTCGCATGGGTGGAAAGTGAACGTGGAAAAGATTTCTCTATCACCACTCACAAGAGTCTTCTTCCTAGGGACTCTTATAGATTCTGTAGAGATGAAAATTTACCTGACAGAGTCCAGGTTATCAAAACTTCTAAATGCTTGCCGTGTGCTTCATTCCATTCCACGCCCGTCAGTGGCTCAGTGCATGGAAGTAATCGGCTTAATGGTAGCGGCAATGGACATAGTGCCATTTGCGCGCCTGCATCTCAGACCGCTGCAATTATGCATGCTAAGTCAGTGGAATGGGGATTACTCAGATTTGTCCCCTCTACTAAATCTGGATCAAGAGACCAGAGATTCTCTTCTCTGGTGGCTTTCTTGGGTCCATCTGTCCAAGGGCATGACCTTTCGCAGGCCAGATTGGACGATTGTAACAGATGCCAGCCTTCTAGGTTGGGGCGCAGTCTGGAACTCCCTGAAGGCTCAGGGATCGTGGACCCAGGAGGAGAAACTCCTCCCAATAAATATTCTGGAGTTAAGAGCAATATTCAATGCTCTTCTAGCTTGGCCTCAGTTAGCAACCCTGAGGTTCATCAGATTTCAGTCGGACAACATCACGACTGTGGCTTACATCAACCATCAAGGGGGAACCAGGAGTTCCCTAGCGATGTTAGAAGTATCAAAGATAATTCGCTGGGCAGAGTCTCACTCTTGCCACCTGTCAGCGATCCACATCCCAGGCGTGGAGAACTGGGAGGCGGACTTTCTAAGTCGCCAGACTTTTCATCCGGGGGAGTGGGAACTTCATCCGGAGGTGTTCGCTCAACTGATTCATCGTTGGGGCAAACCAGAACTGGATCTCATGGGTCTCGCCAGAACGCCAAGCTTCCTCATTACGGATACAGGTCCAGGGACCCGGGAGCGACGCTGATAGATGCTCTAGCAGCCCCTTGGGTTTTCAAGATGGCTTATGTGTTTCCACCGTTTCCGCTGCTGCCTTGACTGATTGCCAAGATCAAACAGGAGAGAGCATTGGTGATTCTGATAGCGCCTGCGTGGCCACGCAGGACCTGGTATGCAGACCTAGTGGACATGTCGTCCTGTCCACCATGGTCTCTGCCTCTGAGGCAGGACCTTCTAATACAAGGTCCTTTCAACCATCCAAATCTAATTTCTCTGAGGCTGACTGCATGGAGCTTGAACGCTTGATCCTATCAAAGCGTGGCTTCTCAGAGTCAGTTATTGATACCTTAATACAGGCACGGAAGCCTGTTACCAGAAAAATCTACCATAAGATATGGCGTAAATACTTATATTGGTGCGAATCCAAGAGTTACTCATGGAGTAAGGTTAGGATTCCTAGGATATTGTCCTTTCTACAAGAGGGTTTGGAAAAGGGCTTATCTGCTAGTTCGTTAAAGGGACAGATTTCTGCTCTGTCTATTCTTTTGCACAAGCGTCTGGCAGAAGTTCCAGACGTCCAGGCTTTTTGTCAGGCTTTGGCTAGGATTAAGCCTGTGTTTAAAACTGTTGCTCCCCCGTGGAGCTTAAACTTGGTTCTTAAAGTTCTCCAAGGAGTTCCGTTTGAACACCTTCATTCCATTGATATTAAGCTTTTATCTTGGAAAGTTCTGTTTTTGATGGCTATTTCCTCGGCTCGAAGAGTCTGTTATCCGCCTTACATTGTGATTCTCCTTATCTGATTTTCCATTCAGACAAGGTAGTGCTGCGTACTAAACCTGGGTTTTTACCTAAGGTAGTTTCTAACAGGAATATCAATCAAGAGATTGTTGTTCCATCATTGTGCCCTAATCCTTCTTCAAAGAAGGAACGTCTTTTGCATAATCTGGACGTAGTCCGTGCCCTGAAGTTCTATTTACAGGCAACTAAAGATTTTCGTCAAACTTCTTCCCTGTTTGTCGTTTACTCTGGTCAGAGGAGAGGTCAAAAAGCTTCGGCAACCTCTCTCTCCTTTTGGCTTCTTAGATTATACGTTTAGCCTATGAGACTGCTGGACAGCAGCCCCCTGAAAGGATTACAGCTCATTCTACTAGAGCTGTGGCTTCCACCTGGGCCTTTAAAAATGAGGCCTCTGTTGAACAGATTTGCAAGGCTGCGACTTGGTCTTCGCTTCACACCTTTTCAAAATTTTACAAATTTTACACTTTTGCTTCTTCGGAGGCTGTTTTTGGGAGGTTCTACAGGCAGTGGTTCCTTCCGTTTAAGTTCCTGCCTTGTCCCTCCCATCATCCGTGTACTTTAGCTTTGGTATTGGTATCCCACAAGTAATGGATGATCCGTGGACTGGATACACTTAACAAGAGAAAACATAATTTATGCTTACCTGATAAATTTATTTCTCTTGTAGTGTATCCAGTCCACGGCCCGCCCTGTCTTTTTAAGGCAGATCTAAATTTTAATTAAAAACTCCAGTCACCACTGCACCCTATGGTTTCTCCTTTCTTGTTTTGTTTCGGTCGAATGACTGGATATGACATGTAGGGGAGGAGCTATATAGCAGCTCTGCTGTGGGTGATCCTCTTGCAACTTCCTGTTGGGAAGGGAATATATCCCACAAGTAATGGATGATCCGTGGACTGGATACACTACAAGAGAAATAAATTTATCAGGTAAGCATAAATTATGTTTTTTATTTTTATCCCTCCCTCTCTAGTGACTCTTGCGTGGAGTTCCACATCTTGGGTATTGCTATCCCATACGTCACTTGCTCATGGACTCTTGCCAATTCCATGAATGAAAACATAATTTATGTAAGAACTTACCTGATAAATTCATTTTTCATATTGGCAAGAGTCCATGAGGCCCACCCTTTTTATGGTGGTTATGATTTTTTTTGTATAAAGCACAATTATTTCCAAATGTCTTTTGTTGATGCTTTTTACTCCTTTCTTTATCACCCCACTGCTTGGCTATTCATTAAACTGAATTGTGGGTGTGGTGAGGGGTGTATTTATAGGCATTTTTGAGGTTTGGGAAACTTTGCCCCTCCTGGTAGGATTGTATATCCCATACGTCACTAGCTCATGGACTCTTGCCAATATGAAAGAATTTATCAGGTAAGTTCTTACATAAATTATGTTTTTATCTAAGCATGAGTTTTCTGAGTCGGTTATTGAGACTATGATTCAGGTGTGTAAGTCTGTTACTAGAAATATTTACTATAGGATATGGTGTAAATATCTGTATTGGTGTGAATCTAGAGGCTACTCTTGGAGTAGAGTTCGAATTCCTAGAGTTCTGTCCTTTCTCTAGGAGAGTTTGGAGAAGGGTTTATCGGCATGTACCTTGAAGGGCAAAGAGCACAGCAAAAGCTGTCCATATAGCCCCTCCTCAGGCTCCGCCCCCCAGTCATTCTCTTTGCCTCTCTGAACAAGTAGCATCTCCACGGAGATGGTGAAGAGTATGTGTTGTTTAGTTGTAGTTTTTTATTCTATCGAGTTTATTTTAAAATAGTACTGGTATGTACTATTTACTCTGAAACAGAAAGAGATGAAGAGTTCTGTTTAAAAGAGGAGTGTGATTTTAGCAGCAGTAACTAAAATCAATTGCTGTTCCCACGCAGGACTGTTGAGCTGAGAGAACTTCAGTTGGGGGGAACAGTTTGCAGACTTCTCTGCTCAAGGTATGACTAGCCATTTTTCTAACAAGACTAATGCTGGAAGGCTGTCATTTTCCCTCATGGGGATCGGTAAGCCATTTTCTTAGACTCAGAAAGAATAAAGGGCTTATTATGGGCTTTTAACTGGTGGACACTCTTAAGGGCTAAATCGATTGTTTATTTAAGTTTTTTTTTTTTTTTTAAAGTTTGAAGTAGTTTTCACACTTTTATTGTTTGGGGAACGTTTTTATCAGGAAGGGCCTTTCACTGTAGTAGGCAGAGCCTCATTTTCGCGCCATTATTGCGCAGTTTCTTTTGAGTGCAGTGCATACAGCTGCATGTGTGAGGGTCTGGTATCCACTGAAAACGTTCCTAGAAGGCTTGAATTGGTATCGTATACCCCCCTGGGATAGGTGAAGTCGCAACAAAGGCTGTGGTTGGGACTGTAGTGGGGTTAAAATTGCAAACGGCTCCGGTTTCCACATTTTAAGGGTTAACAGCTTGAAAATTGGGGTGCAATACTTTGAATGCATTAAGACACTGTGGTGAAAATTTGGTAAAGATTGGATAATTCCTTCATAGTTTTTCACATATTCAGTAATAAAGTGTGCCCTGTTTAACATTTAAAGAGACAGTAACGGTTTTGTTTTAAAACGTTTTTTCTTCTGTTATGTGTGATCAGTCCACGGGTCATCATTACTTCTGGGATATTATCTGCTCCCCTACAGGAAGTGCAAGAGGATTCACCCTGCAGAGTTGCTATATAGCTCCTCCCCTCTACGTCACCCCCAGTCATTCTCTTGCACCCAAAGACTAGATAGGAGGTGTGAGAGGACTATGGTGATTATACTTAGTTTTTATAACTTCAATCAAAAGTTTGTTATTTTACAATAGCACCGGAGCGTGTTATTACTTCTCTGGCAGAGTTTGAAGAAGAATCTACCAGAGTTTTTTCTTATGATTTTAACCGGAGTAGTTAAGATCATATTGCTGTTTCTCGGCCATCTGAGGGAGGTAAAAGCTTCAGATCAGGGGACAGCGGGCAGTTGAATCTGCATTGAGGTATGTAGCAGTTTTTATTTTCTGAATGGAATTGATGAGAAAATCCTGCCATACCGTTATAATGACATGTATGTATACTCTACACTTCAGTATTCTGGGGATGGTATTTCACCGGAATTACTCTGTAAAAGTACATTAAACCTTTTGATAGGTATTTAATTCATGTTAAACGTTTTTGCTGGAATGTAGAATCGTTTGCATTTCTGAGGTACTGAGTGAATAAATATTTGGGCATTATTTTTCCACTTGGCAGTTTGCTTGTTTTGATTATGACAGTTTCGTTTCTCTCTCACTGCTGTGTGTGAGGGGGAGGGGCCGTTTTTGGCGCTCTTTGCTACGCATCAAAAATTTCCAGTCAGTTACTCTTGTATTTTCTGCATGATCCGGTTCATCTCTAACAGAACTCAGGGGTCTTCAAACTTCTTTGAAGGGAGGTAGATTCTCTCAGCAGAGCTGTGAGACTTATGTAGTGACTGTGTTTTAAAACGTTGCTCTGTGATTTTTATGTTTAAAATTTAATTAGTGTTACTTTACTAATGGGAACAAACCTTTGCTAACAAGTTGTGTTGTTTTTAAAGAGTGATGCTATAACTGTTTTTCAGTTCATTATTTCAACTGTCATTTAATCGTTTAGTGCTTCTTTGAGGCACAGTACGTTTTTGTTAAATAAGATGGTAACCAAGTTGCATGTTTATTGCTAGTGTGTTAAACATGTCTGATTCAGAGGAAGATACCCGTGTCATTTGTTCCAATGCCAAGGTGGAGCCCAATAGAAATTTATGTACTAACTGTATTGATGCTACTTTAAATAAAAGCCAATCTGTACAAATTGAACAAATTTCACCAAACAGCGAGGGGAGAGTTATGCCGTCTAACTCGCCTCACGTGTCAGTACCTGCGTCTCCCGCCCGGGAGGTGCGTGATATTATGGCGCCTAGTACATCTGGGCAGCCATTACAGATAACATTACAAGATATGGCTACTGTTATGACTGAAGTTTTGGCTAAGTTACCAGAACTAAGAGGCAAGCGTGATCACTCTGGGGTGAGAACAGAGTGCGCTGATAATTCTAGGGCCATGTCTGATACTGCGTCACAGCTTGCAGAGCATGAGGACGGAGAGCTTCATTCTGTAGGTGACGGTTCTGATCCAAGCAGATTGGATTCAGATATTTCAAATTTTAAATTTAAATTGGAAAACCTCCGTGTATTACTAGGGGAGGTCTTAGCGGCTCTTAACGATTGTAACACTGTTGCAATACCAGAGAAAATGTGTAGGTTGGATAAATACTTTGCGGTACCGGCGAGTACTGACGTTTTTCCTATACCTAAGAGATTAACTGAAATTGTTACTAAGGAGTGGGATAGACCCGGTGTGCCGTTCTCACCCCCTCCAATATTTAGAAAGATGTTTCCAATAGACGCCACCACACGGGACTTATGGCAAACGGTCCCTAAGGTGGAGGGAGCAGTCTCTACTTTAGCTAAGCGCACCACTATCCCGGTGGAGGATAGCTGTGCTTTTTCAGATCCTATGGATAAAAAATTAGAGGGTTACCTTAAGAAAATGTTTGTTCAACAAGGTTTTATATTGCAACCCCTTGCATGCATCGCGCCGATTACGGCTGCGGCAGCATTTTGGATTGAGTCTCTGGAAGAGAACCTTAGTTCCGCTACGCTGGACGACATTACGGACAGGCTTAGAGTCCTTAAACTAGCTAATTCATTCATTTCGGAGGCCGTAGTACATTTAACCAAACTTACGGCTAAGAATTCAGGATTCGCCATTCAGGCACGTAGGGCGCTGTGGCTAAAATCCTGGTCGGCTGATGTAACTTCTAAGTCCAAATTACTTAATATACCTTTCAAGGGGCAAACTTTATTTGGGCCCGGTTTGAAAGAAATTATCGCTGACATTACAGGAGGTAAGGGCCACGCTCTACCTCAAGACAAAGCCAAAGCTAAGGCTAGACAGTCTAATTTTCGTCCCTTTCGGAATTTCAAAGCAGGTGCAGCATCAACTTCCACTGCACCAAAACAGGAAGGAGCTGTTGCTCGTTACAGACAAGGCTGGAAACCTAACCAGTCCTGGAATAAGGGCAAGCAAGCCAGAAAACCTGCTGCTGCCCCTAAGACAGCATGAACCGAGGGCCCCCGATCCGGGACCGGATCTAGTGGGGGGCAGACTCTCTCTCTTCGCCCAGGCTTGGGCAAGAGATGTCCAGGATCCCTGGGCGCTAGAGATCATATCTCAGGGATACCTTCTAGACTTCAAATTATCTCCCCCAAGAGGGAGATTTCATCTGTCAAGGTTGTCAACAAGCCAAATAAAGAAAGACGCGTTTCTACGCTGTGTACAAGATCTATTATTAATGGGAGTGATCCATCCGGTTCCGCGGTCGGAACAAGGACAAGGGTTTTACTCAAACCTGTTTGTGGTCCCCAAAAAAGAGGGAACTTTCAGGCCAATCTTGGATTTAAAGATCCTAAACAAATTCCTAAGAGTTCCATCGTTCAAAATGGAAACTATTCGGACAATCTTACCCATGATCCAAAAGGGTCAGTACATGACCACAGTGGATTTAAAGGATGCTTACCTTCACATACCGATTCACAAAGATCATTACCGGTATCTAAGGTTTGCCTTCTTAGACAGGCATTACCAGTTTGTAGCCCTTCCATTCGGATTGGCTACGGCTCCAAGAATCTTCACAAAGGTTCTGGGTGCCCTTCTAGCGGTTCTGAGACCGCGAGGAATTTCGGTAGCTCCGTACCTAGACGACATTCTGATACAAGCTTCAAGCTTTCAAACTGCCAAGTCTCATACAGAGTTAGTTCTGGCATTTCTAAGGTCGCATGGATGGAAAGTGAACGAAAAGAAGAGTTCTCTCTTGCCTCTCACAAGAGTTCCATTCTTGGGGACTCTTATAGATTCTGTAGAAATGAAGATTTATCTGACAGAAGACAGATTAACAAAGCTTCTAAATACATGCCGTGTCCTTCATTCCATTCAACTCCCGTCAGTAGCTCAATGCATGGAGGTGATCGGCTTAATGGTAGCAGCAATGGACATAGTACCCTTTGCACGCCTACATCTCAGACCGCTGCAATTGTGCATGCTGAGTCAGTGGAATGGGGATTACTCAGATTTGTCCCCCACTCTGAATCTGTATCAAGAGACCAGAAACTCTCTTCTATGGTGGCTTTCTCGGCCACATCTGTCCAGGGGGATGCCGTTCAGCAGGCCGGACTGGACAATTGTAACAACAGACGCCAGCCTTCTAGGTTGGGGCGCTGTCTGGAATTCTCTGAAGGCTCAGGGACAATGGAGTCAGGAGGAAAGTCTCCTGCCAATAAACATTCTGGAATTGAGAGCAGTTCTCAATGCCCTTCTAGCTTGGCCCCAGTTAAAGACTCGGGGGTTCATCAGGTTTCAGTCGGACAACATCACGACTGTAGCTTACATCAACCATCAGGGAGGGACAAGAAGCTCCCTAGCAATGATAGAAGTATCAAAGATAATTCGCTGGGCAGAGTCTCACTCTTGCCACCTATCAGCAATCCACATCCCGGGAGTGGAGAACTGGGAGGCGGATTTCTTGAGTCGCCAGACTCTTCATCCGGGGGAGTGGGAACTTCATCCGGAGGTCTTTGCCCAAATACTTCGACGTTGGGGCAAACCAGAGATAGATCTCATGGCGTCTCGCCAGAACGCCAAACTTCCTCGCTACGGATCCAGATCCAGGGATCCGGGAGCGGTTCTGATAGATGCTTTGACAGCACCTTGGAACTTCAGGATGGCTTATGTGTTTCCACCCTTCCCGCTGCTTCCTCGATTGATTGCCAAAATCAAACAGGAGAGAGCATCAGTGATTCTAATAGCGCCTGCATGGCCGCGCAGGACTTGGTATGCAGATCTAGTGGACATGTCATCCTGTCCGCCTTGGTCTCTACCTCTAAGACAGGACCTTCTGATTCAGGGTCCATTCAAACATCAAAGTCTAACTTCTCTGAAGCTGACTGCTTGGAAATTGAACGCTTGATTTTATCAAAACGTGGTTTTTCTGAGTCGGTTATTGATACCCTGATACAGGCTAGGAAGCCTGTTACCAGAAAGATTTACCATAAAATATGGCGTAAATACCTATACTGGTGTGAATCCAAAGATTACTCCTGGAGTAAGGTTAGGATTCCTAGGATATTGTCTTTTCTACAAGAAGGTTTAGAAAAGGGTTTATCGGCTAGCTCATTAAGGGGACAGATCTCAGCTCTGTCCATCTTGTTGCACAGGCGTCTGTCAGAAAATTCAGACATCCAGGCCTTTTGTCAGGCTTTAGCTAGGATCAAGCCTGTGTTTAAAACTGTTGCTCCGCCATGGAGTTTAAACTTAGTTCTTAACGTTTTACAGGGTGTTCCGTTTGAACCCCTTCATTCCATTGATATAAAATTGTTATCTTGGAAAGTTCTATTTTTAATGGCTATTTCCTCGGCTCGAAGAGTCTCTGAGTTATCAGCCCTACATTGTGATTCTCCTTATCTGATCTTTCACTCAGACAAGGTAGTTCTGCGTACTAAACCTGGGTTCTTACCTAAGGTTGTCTCTAATAGGAATATCAATCAAGAGATTGTTGTTCCATCCTTGTGTCCAAATCCTTCTTCAAAGAAGGAACGTCTTCTACACAATCTGGATGTAGTTCGTGCCCTCAAGTTCTACTTGCAGGCAACTAAAGATTTTCGCCAAACTTCTTCCCTTTTTGTCGTTTATTCTGGACAGAGGAGAGGTCAAAAAGCTTCTGCTACCTCTCTCTCTTTTTGGCTTCGTAGCATAATACGTTTAGCCTATGAGACTGCTGGACAGCAGCCTCCTGAAAGAATTACAGCTCATTCCACTAGAGCTGTGGCTTCCACTTGGGCCTTTAAGAATGAGGCCTCTGTTGAACAGATTTGCAAGGCTGCAACTTGGTCTTCGCTTCATACTTTTTCCAAATTTTACAAATTTGACACTTTTGCTTCTTCGGAGGCTATTTTTGGGAGAAAGGTTCTTCAGGCAGTGGTTCCTTCTGTATAATGAGCCTGCCTATCCCTCCCGTCATCCGTGTACTTTTGCTTTGGTATTGGTATCCCAGAAGTAATGATGACCCGTGGACTGATCACACATAACAGAAGAAAACATAATTTATGCTTACCTGATAAATTCCTTTCTTCTGTTGTGTGATCAGTCCACGGCCCGCCCTGTTTTTTACGGCAGGTACATATTTTTTAAATTATAATTCAGTCACCACTACACCCTTGGCTTCTCCTTTCTCGTTGGTCTTTGGTCGAATGACTGGAGGTGACGTAGAGGGGAGGAGCTATATAGCAACTCTGCTGGGTGAATCCTCTTGCACTTCCTGTAGGGGAGCAGATAATATCCCAGAAGTAATGATGACCCGTGGACTGATCACACAACAGAAGAAAGGAATTTATCAGGTAAGCATAAATTATGTTTTTGTGCTTTATTAACCAGTTTAAGCCTGTTTAACATGTCTGTACCTTCAGATAGATCAAGTTCTGTATGTATGGAAACCAATGTGGTTCCCCCTTCAAATATATGTGATAATTGTGCCATGGCGTCCAAACACAGTAAGGACAGTACTGTCACAAATAGTAAGGTTGCCCAGGATGATTCCTCAGATGAAGGAAGTAGGGATAGTTCTACATCCTCTCCTTCTGTGTCTATACCAGTTATGCCCGCGCAGGCGACCCCTAGTACTTCTAGCGCGCCAATGCTTGTTACTATGCAACAATTGACGGCAGTAATGAATAACTCCATAGCTAATATTTTATCCAAAATGCCAGCATTTCAGAGAGAGCGCGATTGCTCAGTTTTAAACACTGTAGAGCAGGAGGGCGCTGATGATAATTTTTCTGTCATACCCTCACACCAGTCTGATGTGGCAGTGAGGGAGGGTTTGTCAGATGGAGAAATTTCTGATACAGGAAGAATTTCTCAGCAGGCAGAACCTGATGTTGTGACATTTAAATTTAAATTAGAGCATCTCCGCGCATTACTTAAGGAGGTACTATCTACTCTGGATGATTGTGACAATCTGGTCATCCCAGAAAAATTGTGCAAGATGTACAATTCCTAGAGGTCCCGGTGCACCCTGATGCCTTTCCGATACCTAAAAGGGTGGCGGACATAGTGAATAAGGAGTGGGAGAAGCCAGGCATACCTTTTGTCCCCCCTCCTGTATTTAAGAAATTGTTCCCTATGGTCGACCCCAGGAAGGACACATGGCAAACAGTCCCTAAGGTCGAGGGGGGCGGTTTCTACACTAGCCAAACGCACGACCATTCCCATTGAGGACAATTGTGCTTTCAAAGATCCTATGGATAAAAAAATTGGAGGGTTTGCTTAAAAAGATTTTTGTACAGCAAGGTTACCTCCTTCAACCTATTTTGTGCATTATTCCTGTCACTACAGCGGCGTGGTTCTGGTTCGAGGAACTGGAAAAGTCGCTCAGCAGCGAGACTCCGTATGAGGAGGTCATGGACAGAATTCACGCACTTAAGTTAGCTAATTCCTTTATTTTAGACGCCGCTTTGCAGTTAGCAAGATTAGCGGTGAAAAATTCAGGGTTTGCAATTGTGGCGCGCAGAGCGCTCTGGCTAAAGTCTTGGTCGGCGGATGTATCTTCCAAGACAAAATTGCTTAATATCCCTTTCAAAGGTAAGACCCTTTTTGAGCCAGAATTGAAAGAAATTATTTCAGACATCACCGGGGGAAAGGGCCATACCCTCCCACAAGATAGGCCTTTCAAGGCTAAGAATAAGTCCAATTTTCGTTCCTTTCGCAATTTCAGGAACGGACCGGCTTCCAACTCTGCAGCCTCTAGACAAGAGGGTAACGCTTCCCAGACTAAACCAGCTTGGAAACCAATGCAAGGCTGGAACAAGGGTAAACAGGCCAAGAAGCCTGCTGCTGCTACGAAAACAGCATGAAGGGGTAGCCCCCGATCCGGGATCGGATCTAGTAGGGGGCAGACTCTCTCTCTTTGCTCAGGCTTGGGCAAGAGATGTTCAGGATCCCTGGGCACTAGAAATAGGCTCTCAGGGTTATCTTCTAGAATTCAAGGAACTACCCCCAAGGGGAAGGTTCCACATGTCTCACTTATCTTCAAACCAAATAAAGAGACAGGCATTCTTACATTGTGTAGAAGACCTGTTAAAGATGGGAGTGATACACCCAGTTCCAACTGTGGAACAAGGTCAGGGGTTTTACTCAAATCTGTTTGTAGTTCCCAAAAAAGAGGGAACTTTCAGACCAATTCTGGATTTAAAAATTCTAAACAAATTTCTCAGAGTTCCATCGTTCAAAATGGAAACCATTCGAACAATTTTACCTACAATCCAGGAGGGTCAATATATGACTACCGTGGATTTAAAGGATGCGTATCTACATATTCCTATCCACAAAGATCATCATCAGTTCCTAAGGTTCGCCTTTCTGGACAAACATTATCAGTTTGTGGCTCTCCCATTCGGACTAGCCACTGCTCCCAGAATTTTCACAAAGGTGCTCGGGTCCCTTCTAGTGGTTCTAAGACCAAGGGGCATTGCAGTGGCACCTTATCTGGACGACATTCTAATTCAAGCGTCTCTTTCCAAGGCAAAGGCTCATACAGACATTGTTCTAGCCTTTCTCAGATCTCACGGGTGGAAGGTGAACGTAGAAAAGAGTTCCCTGTCTCCGTCGACAAGAGTTCCTTTTTGGGAACAATAATAGATTCTTTAGAAATGAAGATCTTCTTGACAGAGGTCAGAAAGTCAAAGCTTCTAAACGCTTGTCAAGTTCTTCTCTCTATTCTGCAGCCTTCCATAGCTCAGTGCATGGAAGTAGTAGGGTTGATGGTTGCAGCAATGGACATAGTTCCTTTTGCTCGAATTCATCTAAGACCATTACAACTGTGCATGCTCAAGCAGTGGAATGGGGACTATACAGACTTGTCTCCAAAGATTCAAGTAGACCAGATGACCAGAGACTCACTCCATTGGTGGTTGTCCCAGGATCACCTGTCTCAGGGAATGAGTTTCCGCAGACCAAAGTGGGTCATTGTCACGACCAACGCCAGTCTATTAGGCTGGGGCGCGGTCTGGGATTCCCTGAAAGCTCAGGGTTTATGGTCTCGGGAAGAGTCTCTTCTTCCGATCAACATCCTGGAACTGAGAGCGATATTCAATGCTCTCCGGGCTTGGCCTCAACTAGTGAAGGCCGGATTCATAAGATTCCAGTCAGAAAACATGACGACTGTAGCTTACATCAACCATCAGGGGGGAACAAGGAGTTCCTTGGCGATGAGAGAGGTATCCAAAATCATCAAATGGGTGGAGGATCACTCCTGCCACCTATCTGCAATCCACATCCCAGGAGTAGACAACTGGGAGGCGGATTATCTGAGTCGTCAGACTTTCCATCCGGGGGAGTGGGAACTCCACCCGGAGGCGTTTGCCCAGTTGACTCAATTATGGGGCATTCCAGACATGGATCTGATGGTGTCCCGTCAGAACTTCAAGATCCCTTGCTACGGGTCCAGATCCAGGGATCCCAAGGCGACTCTAGTGGATGCATTAGTGGCGCCTTGGTCGTTCAACCTAGCTTATGCGTTTCCACCGTTCCCTCTCCTTCCCAGGCTTGTAGCCAGGATCAAACAGGAGAAGGCCTCGGTGATTCTGATAGCTCCTGCGTGGCCGCGCAGGACTTGGTATGCAGACCTGGTGAATGTCATCGGCTCCACCATGGAAGCTACCTTTGAGACAGGATCTTCTAGTACAAGGTCCATTCGAACATCCAAATCTAGTTTCTCTGCAGCTGACTGCTTGGAAATTGAACGTTTGATTTTATCCAAGCGTGGGTTTTCAGATTCAGTGATAGATACTCTGGTCCAAGCCAGAAAACCTGTGACTAGAAAGATTTACCATAAAATATGGAAAAGATATATCTGTTGGTGTGAATCCAAGGGATTCTCCTGGAGTAAGATTAAAATTCCTAAGATCCTCTCCTTTCTCCAAGAAGGTTTGGATAAGGGATTGTCAGCGAGTTCTTTAAAAGGACAGATTTCTGCTTTATCTGTCTTGTTACACAAACGACTGGCACAGCTGTGCCAGATGTACAAGCTTTTGTACAGGCTTTGGTCAGAATCAAGCCTGTTTACAGACCCTTGACTCCTCCTTGGAGTCTAAATTTAGTTCTTTCAGTTCTTCAAGGGGTTCCGTTTGAACCCTTACATTCCATAGATATCAAGTTACTATCTTGGAAAGTTCTGTTTTTGGTTGCTATTTCTTCTGCTAGAAGAGTTTCTGAATTATCTGCTTTGCAGTGTGATCCACCCTATCTGGTGTCCCATTCAGATAAGGTTGTTTTGCGTACCAAGCCTGGTTTTCTTCCAAAAGTTGTTTCCAACAAGAATATTAACCAGGAAATAGTTGTTCCTTCTTTGTGTCCGAATCCAGTTTCAAAGAAGGAACGTTTGTTACACAATTTAGATGTAGTCCGTGCTTTAAAGTTCTATTTAGAAGCAACAAAGGATTTTAGACAAACTTCTTCTTTGTTTGTCGTTTATTCTGGTAAGAGGAGAGGTCAAAAAGCTACTGCTACCTCTCTTTCTTTCTGGCTGAAAAGCATCATCCGATTGGCTTATGAGACTGCCGGATGGCAGCCTCCTGAACAAATCACAGCTCACTCTACTAGGGCTGTGGCTTCCACATGGGCCTTCAAGAACGAGGCTTCTGTTGATCAGATATGTAAGGCAGCGACTTGGTCTTCTCTGCACACTTTTGTCAAATTCTACAAATTTGATACTTATGCTTCTTCGGAGGCTATTTTTGGGAGAAAGGTTTTGCAAGCTGTGGTGCCTTCTGTTTAGGTAACCTGATTTTCTCCCTCCCTTCATCCGTGTCCTAAAGCTTTGGTATTGGTTCCCACAAGTAATGGATGACGCCGTGGACCGGACACACCAATGTTGGAGAAAACAGAATTTATGCTTACCTGATAAATTACTTTCTCCACCGGTGTGTCCGGTCCACGGCCCGCCCTGGTTTTTTAATCAGGTTTGAAAAATTTCTTTCTCTATACACTACAGTCACCACGGCACCCTATAGTTTCTCCTTTTTTCTCCTAACCGTCGGTCGAATGACTGGGGGGGCGGAGCCTGAGGAGGGGCTATATGGACAGCTTTTGCTGTGCTCTTTGCCATTTCCTGTTGGGGAAGAGAATATTCCCACAAGTAATGGATGACGTCGTGGACCGGACACACCGTTGGAGAAAGTAATTTATCAGGTAAGCATAAATTCTGTTTTCCTTCCTAAAGTGGTTTTGGATAGGAACATTAATCAAGAAATTGTTGTTCCTTTATGTCCTAACCCTTCTCATAAGGAGCGTCTGCTGCAAAACCTAGATGTGGTGCGTGTTGAAATACTATTTGCAGGAGACTAAGGATTTTCGCCAGTCTTTGGCTCTGTTTGTTGTCTTCTCTGGGAAATGTAAGGGTCAGAAAGCTATGGCTACTTCTTTCTTTGTGGCTGAAGAGTTTAATTCGCTTGGCCTATGAAACTGCTGGACAGTAGCCTCCTGAAAGAGTCATGGCTCATTCTACGAGGGCTGTTTCCTCTTTCTGGGCATTCAAAAATGAAGCTTCTGTGGAACAGATTTGTAATGCTGCAACTTGGTCCTCTTTACACACTTTTTCCAAATTTTATAAATGTGATACTTTTGTCTCGGCTGAAGCTTCTTTTGGGAGAAAGGTTCTTCAATCAGTGGTGCCTTCCGTTTAGGTTCCCTGTCTTGTCCCTCCCTTATCTGTGTCCTCTAGCTTGGGTATTGATTCCCAATAGTAATTAGAGATGATTCGTGCACTCACCGTGTCATTAGAAAGAAACAAAATTTATGCTTACCTGATAAATTTTATTTCTTTTTTTGACAGGGTGAGTCTATGGCATGCCCTGTTTCTTTAGACAGTTTTTCGTTTTATAAACCTCAGGCACCTTGTTACTTCCTTTCACTCCTTTTACTTTGGTCGAATGACTGAGGTTGGAGGGAAGGGAGGTGATATTTAACCGCTATGCCACCTCCTGCTGGGCAGGAGTGATATTCCCCAATAGTAATTAGAGATGATCCATGGACTCACTGTGTCAATAAATAAATTTATCAGGTAAGCATCATTTTTTTTTTTTTATGGTGGGTTGAGTCCAGAAAACTCTTTAATGTTGGGAGCTAATACCCAAAGAAGTGAAAACGCAGGCACCTATTTACCAAAAACCACAGTCTGAAGAAATTTCTTGCCAAAAGCGTCCTCAGATGAGGCAAAAAAAAAAAAAAAAATCAACCTTACAAAATATATTGATACTGTGAAAGATAACTATGTTGTAGCCTTGACATTTTGGTTTACTGATTGCTTCATTCTTGAGAGCCCAAGAAGTAGGCCCAGAACAAGTTGAATTAACAATAGGACATAGACAGCAACTGTCCTGCCTCCAAAGAAACCTTCCAGGATAACAACAAACGTTTGCAAAGGGGAGGCATTTGCATCGCCCTGAGGACCAGGTTCAAATTTCCTGAAGGTGAAAGGGGGTGTGATAGCTGGTCTCATTATGACCATGGCCTAAACAAATGTTAGGATTACTCATCACCCAGACATTCAAAGTGCAAGAAAGCTAAAAGTGCAGAAATGTGATTCATTAGAGTGTTTGCTTGACACACTTTTCTAAACCATCTTGTAAAAGTCAGGGAAGCTTAATGCCAGGAAGGATACACCCTCCATACCTTGTGGTAAATCTTCAGTCTGGCTTGCGAGCCTGAATCAAGCTATCCACCACAGAGCCAGAGATCCTCTTTGGAAAATAACTAATCGTTCAATCTCCAAGTAGTCAAATTGACAGATTGAAGATTCCGTAAAAGAACTTTGAGATAACAGACCTGACGTGGAACGAGATGCCACAGAGGAGAGCTGAAACTCCAAACTAGATTGACATACCACAGCCTGTTGATCTGAGCAATTGCTCTCATAAGTAAAATTGGAGGAAACCGAGAACTAAATGAAAAGACCATTTCTATCAATTCCGCCTGAAGAATCTCTTGAACGCTTGAACCATAATTAGGGAGATTAAGAAACAGGCGAGATGCCATAGTCTATTTCTGGGAGAACCCTAGCAACATACCTGCCCTTAAGAGGTAGAGACTAACAACTCTGCTAACACTGCTTCCCAATTGTTGACCCTAGGAATGTGAATTGCTGAGATGGTACAGAGATTAGCTGCTGCCCAACTTGGTATGCAAGAAAACTCTTGCATCGCCAGAACTCTGCTAGCACCACGCTGATAACGGAAATAGGCTACTGCGGAACAGTTGTTAAACTGAAACTAACAAAGTCCAGAACAGTCCAAAGAATAAGCTACGGCTGAAGAACGCATAGAGTTTCCAGATAGTGATTTGTAACCTCACCTTGTGAGGGTATCAAACTCCCTGAGACCTTTGAGATCCCCAACCCTAAAGGCTGGTATCCGTGGTAATTATTTCTCATTCTCAAAGAATTTGGAATGAGAACCATCAGAAAATAGATTCTTTGACTGAAGAATCCAATGGATTGACAGGTTAGTGTGGTCTCCATTTCATTGCTTTAGGATGCATTGTTGAAGTGGACGCAGGTAAAAAAAAAAAAGCCAACAAAATGGCGTCTGCTACTGCCACCACAGACCGATTACCTCTATTTAAAGAGCCACAGACCTGGGATA
Source organism: Bombina bombina (assembly GCF_027579735.1). Classification (NCBI taxonomy): domain Eukaryota; kingdom Metazoa; phylum Chordata; class Amphibia; order Anura; family Bombinatoridae; genus Bombina; species Bombina bombina. The sequence continues at coordinate 50,800,997 of NC_069506.1, forward strand.
GGGACTGCAAATTCAGACAAGCAAATTTGAAGTTTGTGATTGTGCAAATTGGTGAATAACAATAAAATTACGATCAAGAAAAGAGGAGACACGGAGGCGCCAATATGGCCTAAAAATGTATACACAGGGGTAGAGCAATGAGAAGTGAAGTCGTACTCACAAAATTAGAGCACCCTAAGGGGCAAGTGACGCAGGCTGGGTCAGTTAGCAGTGGTCCAGCTCACTGTATATCCACAATGGAGACACTCAAGTTATTGCAGCAAAGAAGACACTCAGGTAATGGCAGCAAGACAGCAAACCAAACTTATATTCATGTGGGTGATATAAAACAACACCCATAGCCCAGTACAGTTTGAATATAGATGAATTCGCAATTATTGGCCAAACTTAGCGCACTTCCAGGTGCAGTATAGGCAAACTGGAACTTCTCAGTTGCCCAGTAGACTGTGCTCAGGCATAGGTAGACTCCAAACACCAGCCACATGGCATGTGTCCAAACGAGATGGATCCACAATAAGACAAGTGTATCACAAACAAATGTTTATTAAAAACAAAGCAACGTGTTTTTCAGCCCCTCTGGGGCTGTTTCCTCAGGCTATATAATAAAAATATAAAAATGGATACACATTAAAAAAAAAACTGATCATAGGTTAGGTTGCCATTTTTTCCTAAGGGTACACCTTTATGACATGTGATTACATGGCCCTTTAGACACACTGCCATTTCTGTGGGCTTGGTTGGGGTCGTCGCGTCTGTGAGATGGGTTCATGTCCCCACACACACACTTATTATATGGGGTTAGAATATAGCCATATGTGGTGCTTTAATGACATCATTAATAGGATTATGCATCAGCTGTGTGAATGATAGAATGTGGGAGTTAACTAATATGTGTACACAGATGGGATTGGTTTTGGGGAAGGGGGTGGGTAGGCCTGATTAACCTATGATAAGGTTTTTTATGTGTATATAGCAAGTGTATCCACTTTTATATTTTTATTGTATAGCCTGAGGAAACAGCCCTAGAGGGGCTGAGAAACGCGTTGCTTTGTGTTTAATAAATATTTGTTTGTGATACACTACTTGTCTTATTGTGGATCCATCTCGTTTGGACACGCTGTTTGGCTGGTGTTTGGAGTCTACCTGACCACAGTCTACTGGGCGACTGAGAGGTTCCAGTTTGCCTATACTGCACCTGGAGGTGTGCTACTAACTGAGTTTGACCAATAATTGCGAATTCATCTATATTCAAACTGTACTGGGCATTGGGTGTTGTTTTATATCACCCACAGGAATAGTAGTTTGGTTTGCGGTCTTGCTGCCATTACTTGCGTGTCTTTGCTGCAATAACTTGAGTGACTCTATTGTGAATATACAGTGAGCTGGACCACTGCTAACAGATTTAGCCTGCACCACTTGCACCTTAGGGTGCTCTAATTTTGTGAGTACCACTTCTCTTTGCTCTACCCCTGTGTATACGTTATTAGGCCATATTGGCGCCTCTGTGTCTCCTCTTTTCCAGATTAATCATCACCAGGGATTGACCATCCTTTTGACAGAGTGCTGCCTCCAGTTGGATTTTGAATATTAAGGACTCTGTTCATATGTTGTACATTTTGTTTGTATTTTTAGTTTTACCTATGTGCTGTGTATATTGTGTATAATATATATATATATATATATATATATCATAGTGATTTTCTACAATAGGTTATTGCTATAGGAAGTGCCCCTATGGGAATAGTGGTGTTGATTCTTCCCTTTTTCTCTTAAAATTAAGATCACTTCCAGAAAGGAAACCCTGGAATTTGGGGTTATTGGACTATTTGTAACATTGATCTTAATGTGATATAATACTCATGTTAAATCACTTGAACGTGATGCAGCATAACTGTAAAAAGCTAACACCAAGATTTCACCTGTGCATCTCTTTAAAAATAGAATATATTTTACCTCAAAATGTATTCAGCTTAGCAGAGGGAGTGCTGTGTAAACAGTTGTACATTAGCTTCTGCCCAGCTGCCAGCTTAAAAAAATAATAAATAGCCAATCAGCAGTGCTGAGGTAATGATTTGCCTTAGAATTTATTTAAAGGGACACTATACCCAAACATTTTCTTTCATGATTAAGGTAGAGAATACAATTTTAAACAACATTCCAATTTACTTCTATTACCTAATTTGCTTCATTCTTTAGATATACTTTAATGAAGAAATAGCAATGCACACGGTGAACCAATCACAGGAGGCATCTAATGTGCAGCTACCAATCAGCAGCTACTAAGCATATCTAGATATGCTTTTCAGCAAAGAATATCAAGAGAATGAAGCAAATTAGATAATAGAAGTAAATTAGAAAGTTGTTTATAATTGAATGCTCTTTCTAAATCATGAAAGAAAAACAATGGTTTTCATGTCCCTTTAAATTGAATAGGAAAAAAAACATGACTGCCTGCAAGTGCCAGATGTACACTCCCTTGCAAGTCCTGGGACAAGCATCCTGACTGGCTGCTTAATACAGTGAATACTTAGAAAATTAAAGGTAAAACATTTTCCTTTTTTACATAGATGTTCAGGTAATATTTTCTAGTCTGTTTTTTACAGCTATGCTGCATCACTTTCATTTCATATCATGTCCTTTTAATATAAGAGTACCCAGAACCTGATACAATCCTAGTTTCTCAGGTCTCTTTGAGACATAAGACAGAAGCAATCTCTAGTGAAGGTAGCCCTCTACCATTGAGTGTTGGTCGGGCCATACCCTCATGTAGACTTTGCATTGGAAGGCCTTTTTATGTCCTGTTACGAAGGACTCTATCGCCCATGGAGATAACGGAATCCAGGATGGGACCAAACAACTATTTTGCTTGAAAGCTAACGTTAAAAAAAAAAAAAAAAAAAAAAAAAAAAAAGGATCAACCTTGATACTGTGTCAGTAGACCATGATTTCAACCATAGGACCATCTAGCAAGAACAGCTAAAGCTATTAATGCAAATAATTTGAACAATGCCAATACAAATAAAGGATTGAGCTAATCGCAAATAGCGAATGTGTTCGTGAATATACTCTAAGGCTGATTCTTCTAAAACCAACTCATACAGAATCAAACCAAAGTGATGCGGCTTCTGTCACACAAGTGATACCCACAGCTGGAGAAACAGACCCCCCCCCCTCGCAGGAAAACCTTCTGGATGAAACTATCCAGCTTTTTATCCATAGGTTCTCTGAAAGAAGTGCTGTTTTCCAGAGGACTCATGGTTCATTTAGCCAAGGTAGAGATAACTTTGTCCACCTTAGCTTCTGGAACAGGTAACTATTTATTAAAATTTGGAGAAGGAATAAACAGAACCCCAGCCTTGTCCAATTCTTTGGAAATTACTTTCCTGACCAGACCAGTAACTGGTAAAACCTCAACTGGCTTAGACTTGGTGTGATGACTAAATCTATCTGCCCTTCCATGACTATGGGGAGAGTGTGAGCTTGAATGGGGTTAATAGCACTCAGCCTCTGGTTCACTTATATCTCTACAACACTGGTTTTCAAACCTTTCCTTATGCTTCCCTAACAGGCCACATTTTGAGGATATATAAACTGGAGCACAGGTGAAATAATCAGCTGATTCGTAAACATGGTTATTTTACCTGTTCTCATCCAATGTAATCAATCCTGGCCTGTTGGGGAGACCTAAGGACAGGTTTGAAAACTAGAGCAGGTACAAATGTTACAAAATAAAACATTTTCAGATTGGGGGGCGGAGCCAGCCATCGTCTAATATGGCTGCTAAAAGCTGAAGCTCCGGACCAGCAGGCTCTTCCTGATTAAATATCTACCCCATAGCAGGTGCAAAAGGGCCACATACAGGAGATTCGAGCACCGGAAAACCCAGAGACACCACAGACCCGGTCCTGAGCGCGCTGCACGCACGGAATGCAAACTGTCATGAAGAGAGGTGCGTGGACGTGACTCCAGACTAGGCCCAGCTGCGTGGCACACATTACACAGCCCGGTAAGCAAAATGATGGTCGGCACAAGCGTAGGAAAATAAAGCTACAAATGCGCATTATACAAGGTTAGATGACCCATAATTCTAACGGAACCCTCAAAACGCCACCTTTTACACAATGTAAAAAAAAAACAAAAAAAAGTTAAGGGGGAATAAGCAACTACGCTAAACGATCCTGCAAGGCTATGAAAAGATAAGCTTAAAATACATAACGTATTAGCACTGTTAAACTTGAGTATTGTAGGTAACACATGAGGTATCACCTCCCTGCACTGCAAGTTCAAGGGGACTGAACTGATCTCCACTTAAAGCAACAGTGCAGCGCTGCAATAAGAAAGAGAAGTGAGACTAGAAATAAAAGCCTAAATAACTGGCTCGCTGCATGAACTCATAATCTCATTTAACCTCATTTAAGCATATACACTCTACAGAGTGGGAAGTAGCTTCTTTACGCATCACACTGCAATGGCTTCAAAAAGATTGTCTAAGCTAGATAAAATTGTGAAAGGCCACACAGCAATGACAACGAAGCTCAACAACTTTTTTAAGGTGCTTGAAGATCCTGAACCAGAATCTCCTGCATCCCAAGACTCGGAAGAAATGCCGATAGTTACAGGGCCAAATACTCAGGGCACAACAACAGGGGAACCTCTCACAAGGGCGGACATTGATAATCTCTTATCTCCCAAGTGGGTAAAATGATAAAGGATGGTCTCAAAGAAGTTAAAAAAGATCTCTCTGAATTAGGGGAGAGAGTAGTACACATTGAAGAAGATATAGACCAAATACACAACGATACTGAGCTGCGTAATAGAACCCTGGAAGTCCAAGATTCATTAATACAGCAAATGCAGCTTCAATTGGAAGATCTGGATAACTGAGGGCGACGCAATAATCTCAGGATAAGGGGAGTAGCTGAAAAAATAAACACGTCCCAAATACCACAGTATTTACAGAGTCTATTTCAATTCCTGTTGAAGAGCACAGAACCACCAAATATGCCCTTAGAAAGGGCCCATAGAGCCCTGAGGCCCAAATCACCAGAGGGGAAGCCTCCCAGAGATATTGTGCTGAAGATGCAACTTTTCACGGACAAAGAAAAAATAATGGAAGCCTCTAGGAAATTGCGCCAAATTACATTTGAAGGAGAAAACATCCAGATTTATGCTGATTTGAGCTCTATCACTCTAAATAGAAGGTGAGAGGCAAGATACTTATCACTGCACTTGCAAGAATTAAAAATCCCGTACAGATGGGGGTTTCCATTTAGCGTAAAAGTCTTGCAAGGCTCCCAACTAGCAATCTACAGAACACCGGACGATCTGGAAGGCTTCTGCAAGCAACTCAACATTCCTCAACTCACCTTGCCACTTCTAGATAGAACACCACCATTGAAGGCGACAAGCTCTACAAATGACCCCAAACTGCAAAGAAGCAATTGGAACAGAATAAACAGGAAAAGACCACAGCAGTTCTCTAATTTTGCAGATTCGGACTCAAACAACACTTGAGACTCAGTGTATACCAACGACTGAATAAGTTTGTATTGCACCATTCTTTTTCCTTCCTATAGAATATAGGTTATAAGCAATGCCCGCCGGTACTGGACTATAACCTTGATCGGGTTAATCACAGAAACGCCTTAACGCGTGAGTATACTCAATCCTATAGCCATACTCTTTATACTTGGAAAGCAGGACTGTCTAAGATTTAAGATGCACCATACTAGTAGTAACTATGAACGGGGTAGTATCCCCTTGGTTCTTTTATATTGTATATGTATTTATGCAATGGTTATGTTTTCATTTAATGTTATAAAGTTAATTGTTGTTTTAGTTGTTAACACTGAAAATATGGTTGGAAATAATGCAAAGCTCAGAAATGTCCCACAGAGGGTAAGTGAGTCTAGACGAATTGTATTGCACAATGCACCAATTCAGGCATTATACACCCATACATTGATTAGACGGCAGACACAGCTTTACTATACTCCCAAATGAGTGTAAGAAATCTTAGCATAATGACCCAGAACACTAAAGGTCTTAACTCTCCAACAAAAAGATCAATAGCACTCAATTGGTTCGCTAAACATAAAAATGAGATTGTCTTTATTCAGGAAACCCACTTTAGACATAAAGAGGAGCCCAAATTTGCATCAAAACACTACCCGACGAGTCATTTTTGCTCACACACACACACACACATAAAAAAAGAAATGGCGTAGGGATACTATTGCACAAGTCTATTCATAATATCACCATGCACGCAGACCCAGAAGGTATTTATTTAATATTAGTGGAAGACCTCTTCAACAGACCGATAACTCTAGCAAATGTGTACGCACCCAATATGGGCCAAGCAAAATTCTTTAAGAAAATTACAGGGAAGCTGTTGGAGGTAGCTAGGGGAACTACAATCCAGGCAGGAGACTTCAATATTGCACTCAACCCCAAACTCGACTGCTCATTGACTAAAAGCTCACAATCTCAGAGCACTCTTAAAACAGTAACGCATTGTCTTAGAACTGTCTCATTACTAGATGTATGGAGAATCCAACATCCGACACAAAAATCTTATTCCTTCTTCTCTAGCTCCAATAAAACATACTCTAGACTGGATAATATCTGTATAGATCAGTTAGGGATGACATTGACTAGAGACACAGATATCACACCAACACCATGGTCTGATCATTCATCCGTATCTATGTTCTTTGATTGGTCAGATAGGCTGATAACAGACTTCTGCTGGAGACTTGATGATACCCTTTTGCTACAACCCCAAATTTTAGATAAAGTAACCAAAACATTGTCAGAGTATTTTCAATTCAACAAAACCCCCCAGAAATGGTCTGGGAGGCACATATAGCGGTGGTAAGAGGGGAACTCATCAAGCAAAAAGCCATCCTTACAAAAACATACAACTTAGAATGCAAACAATTGACGCGTCAATTTAGGGAGGCTGAATGTGCCCACATGCTTACACCAGATTCAATAGATACTCTCACTACTCTCACCAAAGCCCAAACTAACTTAAACAGCCATCTTGCTGGTGAAGTGCATAGAAAGGCTTATTATTTAAGGAAACTATATTTTACAGAAGGAAACAGGGCAGGCCCACTATTAGCTAAAGCACTGGGGGGGAAAAACTCGCTAACTACATACACAAAATGCTTGACAACGAAAACAAAGAACATTATGAATGCAAGGAGATAGCTAATATATTCAGTAACTATTACCGATCCTTGTACAACATTCCCTCAGAAGACATCACACAACTTTACACACCTATAGACTGATACCTAGGGGAAGCTCGCTTACCAACCATAATGGAATCACAGGCTAAGACTTTGGAGCCAATCACGGAACAGGAAGTTATTATAGCCATTAAAAATCTCCCTACCCACAAAATCCCAGGCCCAGACGGCTTAACAAACACATATTATAAACAATTCCAACAAATACTAGTGCCCCATTTAACTAATTTATTTAATTTCCTGGACGAGGAGGGTCACTTATCCCAACAACTTCTAGAGGCTCATATTACAGTGCTTCATAAAGAGGGTAAACCCACTACAGATCCCAGTAGCTATCGTCCGATTTCTCGATTAAATGGAGATATCAAAATATACACAAAAATCCTAGCAAAAAGAATTAACTCTGTTTTGCCAAATATAATCCATTTAGACCAAGCAGGCTTTGTTCCGCTCAGGGAGACCAGGGACAACACAATCAGAACCTTAAATATAATAGATTACGCTAACTTACACAACATCCCTATGTTCATGGTCTCTACTGATGCGGAAAAGGCCTTTGATAGGGTGGCCTGGCCTTTCCTTTCCTTAGACGTACTTTACAACACTTTGGTTTTAGAAGCAACATGATAAATAGAATTTTTCAGCTCTACTCATGTCCCTCAGCGAGAGTAAAAGTTAATGGTGTGTTATCTAATAGCTTTAAAATTGCGAACGGAACGAGACAAGGATGCCTGCTCTCCCCAATCCTATTTTGTACTCACCATGGAGGCTTTAGCATCACACATCCGAGCTAACCCACATATCTCAGGGATAAATATAGGCCCTAACCATTATAAGTTATCAATGTTCGCGGACGATGTCTTACTTACATTAACATCCCCCACCCGTTCCCTTCCAGCTCTTATGAAGGAGTTGGATACTTTTGGTCGATTGTCCAATTTCTTGATCAATGGACAGAAATCAGAGATCCTAAACATCTCCCTTCCACAAAGGGAATCCCAATCTATTAAGGATATATGCCCCTATAAAGTAAAAAACTCACAATTAAAATATTTGGGGTCCTACTAACACCTAAGACATCACAATTATTTGATGCTAATTATAAAACGTTACAATCCTATACACACCATACCCTGCAAACCTGGCACGACAAACCACTATCGTGGTGGGGTAGAATCCAGGCTATAAAAATGTAGATCCTCCCGAAGATTCTGTACATATTCCAAACGATACCAATATCGCTTCCTAAACTCTACCTCCAGCAGCTTCAGAGAAGCATCAACTCATTCATTTGGGGAAGACAAAAACCATGTATAAATGCAGCCACATTTTTTCGCCCCTTGAGGGGTTGGGAGGGCTGGGAGTCCCACAATTAGAAACATACTATCACTCAGTGACACTTCAACACATTTTAGATTGGCACAGTAAGAGTGGAGCCAAAGCCTGGGTGTCCATGGATTCCCAGATATTAAGGGCACCTAAACCAGGTTCAATATGTTGGATCCCCAGGAATCTAAGACCCCCTCTATGCTCCACATCACCCCTTTATAGACATATTTTTGAAACATGGGACCAATTAGTTCAGAAATACCCAAAGTTGTCTTCACCGCAATCACCACTCACTCCAATATCCCCAAATATGGAACTTACAGGTGGTTATGAACCCCTACGAAACACCAGGGTTACATGGGAACTCCCTGACTCGGTACCTATCATCACACTACTAGATAAACGTACACTTAAGCCAAGAGATAGTTTGTCTACTATACTGAAAGGGGCCTTCACTTCATGGCTGAAACACTCCCAGCTACATCATTTCATCCACAGCAATCACTTTAGAGAAGACTTAGTGAGGCCCCCCACCCCTTTTGAACAATTATGCCTGTCGGCGATACCCTTTAAAGGAACTTTGTCGTTGGCCAAAAACACTCTTGAAAATGCAAAACAGCCCGCTCCTCCACTATATTTGACACACTGGCAACGAGATTTAAACATTCATCTAGAGGAGAAGGATTGGAAGATAATTTATAACAATACACGTAAGTCGTCTACCTCCACAAGAATCATTGAAATGAACTTCAAGGTTCTCATGCACTGGTATTTAACCCCACACCGATTGCATAAGATATACCCATCCTCTGCGGCAATATGCTGGAGAGGATGTGGAGAAGTGGGTACTATGGTCCACATATGGTGGCAGTGCCCCAAAATCTCCCTTTTTTGGAGATTGGTAGAGAGGGTATTACAAATCACAATGGGAGGGGACTTCGCACTTTCCCCCGAATTGGCATTATTAAACCAAAACCCAGAAATTCAATGCAAAATATGCACAATACTGATAAGGATGTGCCTAAACAGCGCTAAATCATTGATTGCACAACATTGGAAGTCAGCAATAATTCCAACAACCCAGCAATGGCTATCAAGGGTTTCAGACACCATCCCCTTGTTTATTCAGCCTTGATGAATAAACAAGGAGAAAATATTGATTAGTAAGGGGTTTGTCTCTATCTTAAAACAAGCCAGCTATTTAGTGCAAGCAAAATGATGTTGACCTCGCAATACAGCAAATGAATATAGGCTCCAGAATATCACAATACAGCATATGTATTTCCAGTTGTTGTTATTAAGTTTGTTAAATTGATTATTCCAGTTATGAGTATGATTAACTAATTCCTTCATTCCACAAGAATTCATTGTATCTCTCCTGGGGTGGGGTCTCAGCTGGACTCCCTAACCAGGAATTGGTTGAAAATAGACACTATTGCAAAACCAGAAAGGGAAGGTTCACTCCCAAAGGAACAACCAATGCTATTAAATTGTATTAACTGTACTGTACTATGCCCTTGAAATATTCCATTTGTACTTGTCTACTTATGATTGGAAAATTAATAAAAAATATTTAAAAAAAAAAAAAAACTCTGTCAATGCTGAGACACCACACCACCTCTGCTGGGTGGCTGTTACAGGTATTAACTACTCATGAGTGTATCATGAAACGTGGGTTTAAATATAATATCCAATTGTTTTAAAGCCTTATAAGCAGGTTTAGGGTCTAAAGAACATAAATGCTTTACGACTCCTTTGATTCCTGATCCAAATTTGAGGATAAATCCTCAGAAGACCATTTACCCTCAGAAAGAGAGGAAGAAGCCTCAGGGCCGGGTATGTGGTCTGGTTTACTAGCCGCAAATACAGTAGAAGAGTCACTCATAGTATAGGAACATGAAGAAAAATAAATTACGCTTACCTGAAGGTGGCATGATTGCCATAACCTCAGAAATAGACTTTAAAGGGACACAAAACCCATACTTTTTTATTTTATGATTCAGATAGAGCATGCAATTTTAAGCAACTTTCTAATTTACTCCTATTATTTTTTCTTTGTTCTCTTGCATAGGAAATGGCCCATTTTTGGTTCAGTACCTGGGTAGCGCTTGCTAATTGGTGGCTACATTTAGCCCTAAATGTCTTGTATGCTTCTAAAATTGAATTAACCTTATTTTTTTACTTTGGATAAGAAAAAGGTTTGAATGTCAGACATCTGAAAGACACTTACAGATAAGTCCTTAACTAAATTAGTTTGTATGAATTGAAAATTTTGTGAAAATTATGACAAATACTGGTATAAACTATGTGAAACACTATGAATAAGAAGAAAAAAAAATCAAAACTGGTAAAAAAAAAAAAAATAGGAAACTGGTTACTTTTTAAAAAGGACACATTTGCAAAACAAACCTCCATGATGCAGAAAGAACACACATTTCCATAGACCCTTCACAATCTACTTCCATCATTAAATTTTGCCCAGACTGCTACACTGTGGCTGATGTCTGAGTCATGATATAGGGAGCCCAAAAAATGGGAAGAAACAAACTACTACTTATATGAAATCAGAAAGTATCACTGTAGTGTCTTCTCATTATGCATATAAGAAGTATGATGTACGTGGTGTTCATTTAATGATCAATTTGAGTGGTAGAATATAAGAAGAAAAAAAAAAGAAAAGCTAGATGAAACACCATAGAGAGCTGTAGGATCCCTCAGAATATGAGATTAAGAGCCCTTGGTTCTGGAAAAGAGAGGATAAAACCAGAGACCATAAGGTCTAGATGTGAACTAAGACATAGGAGATCCACAAACTGATATTGAAAAAAACCTCTGGGAAAAACCTTTCTTGTAGGAGAAATTATTGTAAATTGAAACAAACCCTGCTATGACCTGAGTCAAATAACTCATCTGAGAAAAGATAGCACAATGAACAAAAATAAGAAATGGTAACCTAACCTCCTAAGGAAAACCAATTCCCTGCTCTCTCCTCAAATCTCAGGTTGTAGCCCAGCTTGAGATTGGTGTCCAAAGACAAATAAAATATACCTCCAGAAAAACTGAAGTGGACTAAAAAAAACATTAGGCCAGCAATTGTTGGAGGAGTCCAGGGATTACTAAAAAAAAAGTAGATTGTAATCCCCACACAAAGAAAACTGCAAGCCAAATAGATAAGGCTATGTAACAAACAGCAAACCACTGTCCTGTCCAAGCACACATCTTCTCAGTGTCAGGTGGAATGCTGCTGTTTAGAAATGTAACAAGATGGAATTGATGGCTGAGAGGCTCGTCTCACCACAAGCCTTTACTGATGCACTGAACGTTAACACGGTGTTTCAACAGAGACCATTTTGAGAAAGAAGATCGAACAAAAATAAGAAATGGTAACCTCACCTCTTGATAAAAAAAAACTATTCCTTGCGCTCCCAAATCCCAGACTGCAGCCCTACTAGATCTTGGCGTCTATAGAAAAGATTGTCCAAAAGACAAATACAATGTGCATCCAGAAAAACTAGAGTGGAGAAAAAAAAACAATAGGCCAGCAATTGTTCAAGGAGGAGTCCAGGGATTAATAAAAAAGTAGATTGTAATCCCTGCACAAAAAAAAAACAGCAAGCCAAATTAATAAGGTTATGTAACAAACCGCAAACACACAAAAAAAAGTTCAGTCCTAGGAAGTAAATGTAGAAAACGTAGCGTACTCAATTTCATCAATTTCATGACTGAGAGACAAGTAACTCATTTGAGAAAAGGCCCATTCTGAGAAAAAAAGATAGCACAAAGAACAAAAATAAGAAATGGTAACCTTGCTTCCTGAGGAAAACCAATTCCTTGCTCTCTCCTCAAATCCCAGAATGCAGTCCAACTCGAGACAAATAAAATATACCTTCAGAAAAACAGGAGTGGAGAAAAAAAAAAAACACTGGGCCAGCAATTGTTTGAGAAGTCCAGGGATTGCTATGAGAGTAGATAGTAATCACTGCACAAAGAAAACTGCAAGCCAAATAGATAAGGCTGTCCAGTCGAAGCATGTATCTTCTCAGTGTCAGGTAGAGTACTGTTGTTTAGAAATCTAACAAGCTGGAATTAATGACTGAGAGGCTCATCTCACCACAAGCCTTTATTGATGCACTGAACGCTAACAGTGTTTCAACAGAGGCCTATTCTAAAAAACAAGATGATAGTGCAGCAAATAACAAAAATAAGAAATGGTAACCTTGCCTTTGAATATAAACCAATTCCCTGCACTCTCCTTAAATCCCAGACAGCAGCCCAATTGAAGCTTGGCGTCTATAGAAAAGATTGTCCAAAAGACAAGTAAAATGTGCCTCCAGAAAAACTGGAGTGGAGAGAAAAAAAAGGAGGCCAGCAATTGTTCAAGGAGTCCAGGGATTACTAAAAAAGTAGATTGTAATCCCTGCACAAAGAAAATACCAAAACAAATCGATAAGGATATGCAACAACCCGCAATCCCACAAAAAAATTCCCTCCTAGGAAGTGTAGAAAACGTACAGAACTCAATTCAAGAGAATAAAAATAACTGCAATGACTAAGACAAGTAACTCATTTGAGAAAAAGCCCATTCTGAGAAAAAAAGATAGCACAAAGAACAAGAATAAGAAACAACCTCTCCTCCTGAAGAAAACCAATTCCCTGTTCTTCTCTCAAATCCCAGACTGCAGCCCAACTTGAGATTGGTGTCCAAAAGACAAATAAATTGTGGCTCAAGAAAAAACCCACTAGGCCAGCAATTGTTTGAAGAGTCAGGGATTGCTAAAAAAGTAGATTGTAACCCTGCCCAAAGAAAACTGCAAGCCAAATAGATAAGGCTCTGTAGCAAACAGCAAACCGCTTTCCTGTCCAAGCACGCATTTAAGCTGGAATCAATGGCTGAGAGGCTCAACTTACCACAAGCACTTAGTAATGCACTGAACATTAACATAGTGTTTCAACAGAGGCCAGGGGTATGAGAGCAATGACACTACATTTGTAGCTGAACTCTCTAGTACTTTAATCAGCTCTTACAAAACAAGTACTAGAAAATAACTAAGTTTGTAAATTTGAATATCAAAGAAAGACATACCTTTGTATGAATTTAGTCTCCCTATCTAGTGGAATGCAACTTGCATAAATTACTTAAAGGGACAGTCTACTCCAAAATGTATGTAAAAATATAGATAATTCCTTTATTACCCATTCCCTAGTTTTGCATAACCAACAAGGTTATGTTAATATAATTTTTACCTCTGTAAAATAGGGTACTCTCTCTGAATTACAAATTTTAAACAGTAGAAACTACGTCTCTGTAAGAGAGCCTGCTGAACCTTCTTGGAGATGAACTGAAGCAAGAGCATGCTCTAGACAGAAGGCGGTAAACAGAGTATAGCATGCAAAAATGTACAAAAGCTAGGCAGAACACTGTAGTGCTACACATAGTAAGGTGCTAAGCTGCCTCACTAAGAAATCCTGCGTGTGTTTAGGAGTGCGCTCTGTAACGCTATTTGAAAAAAAAAAAAAAAATTATGACTGTGTTTCTGAGCTAGGGAGCTAAGCATCTTTTGTAAAAAAAAAAAAAGTGATAAAATAGGAAATGGTTAATTTACTACTATTTCCCAGTGCACAAACTCACACTGACTTTTGAAACCATTTCCTCTTAAATAAATGTGAAGCAGTTCACAAGAATAAGAGACAATTACATAATTGTGTATAATGTGTGTGGCTCAAGACTGTGTAACCTGGTATGTCCCCTGGCTATGCTATTACATAGTTAAATGTATCTACTGATAGCCTGCGGGCTATGTGGGTGCGTATACATACCTGGACAGCATCCATTTTACTGTATTAACGAGCTTCAGAGAAGACTGTATCTAGTAGAGAAGCCTATGCAGCCAACAGCAAAGGATTATGAGAGTAGAACAATGGCGACCCTACAGGACAGGTCCCTGCAACACCTGTGGCAGGCTTGTGAATAAGTACTATAGGGAGATATAGTGTCACTGCCAAGTACTCCATACATTTCTCTGTCCAATGTCAGTTGTATGAAGGGATAACGGGTCTCACATAGGTCTGAGAATCCCTTTCAACGTAGAATCTTGAGCACCTCAATTTTTCACCTACTCCTATCGAGGCAAAGATTAAACTGGGATACCAGACGCTTATGAAATGTTGGGTATCTTTTCCTCCTCCTAGTGGCCAGAAGTTGAATCCCACAAATTATGGCTCATGGACTCTGACCACCTTATGAAAAAAAAGTCTACATGGTTATTAAAGATGTTTTTTGGGAAGAGTTATGTGAATAATTCATATTGCTAAATATTGTGTTTAGTAAGTACTGTCTTCCAGCAGGGGGCTGTCTGGGAGAATAACAGCTAACTCTGACCCCCAGCTGTGTTAGACCCTAAAAACAATTGGGCAGTGTGAAATCTAAAGACAGGGGGACCAAGGGTTTAGCTTTGAAGCCAGATACCGAACTGTGATAAGGCTGATCAAAAGCGACACCATTTTGGTTATAGCCTGAATTCATATGACGTTGTATTAAAGGGACAGTCTACTCCAAAATGATTATTGTTTCAAAAGATAGATAATCCCTTTATTACCCATTCCCCAGTTTTGTATAACAATCAGGGTTATAGTAATATACTTTTTACCTCTGTGATTACCTTGTACCTAAGCCTCTGCAGACTGCCCCCTTATTTCAGTTCTTTTGACACTTTTATTTTACCCCATCAGTGCTGTCTCATAAGTAACTCCACGGGAGTGAGCACAATGTTATCTTTGTGGAACACATGAACTAGCGCAGTCTAGCTAAAAAAAATCTCAAAGTGCACTGAGATAAGAAGCAGCCTTCAAGGGCTTAGAAATTAGCATATGAGCCTACCAATGTTTAGTTTTCAACAAATAACACCAAAAGAACAAAGCAAATTTGATGATAAAGAAAATTGGGCAGTCATTTAAAATTGCATGCCCTATCTGAATCATGAAAGTTTGCAGAGAATTGCAGGAGAACTGTATGTAGCATTATTTATGCACTGTGCAGGCCTAGCTTCTTGCAGGAGATACTCACTGGGTCTGGCTCTTCATAATGCTTAGTTAAAGGGGCAGTATACACCAATTTTCATATAACTGCATGTAATATACACTACTATAAAGAATAATATGCACAAATACTGATATAAAAAGCCAGTATAAAACTGTTTAAAAACTTACTTAGCCAGATATAGTTCACCCATATAGTTCACCCAGACCAAGTTGGTTTTATAGCGGGCAGGGAGGCTCCTGATAACATCAGACGCATAATCACGACCATCAACCAACTGACAAAGACGAAAACGCCTTCTCTGATCCTATCACTGGATGCGGAGAAGGCGTTTGACAGAATTGATTGGACATACATGTTCTCAGTCCTGGAGAAAATGGGATTTAGAGGCTCCTTTGTGACAGCTTTAAAGGGTATATATTCCACACCTACAGCCACAGTAAGAGCCATCAGACACCACTCAAAACCCATAAGTATTAAAAATGGCACGAGACAGGGGTGTCCACCCCTGTTGTTCGCACTTTGTATGGAACCCTTAGCCGCCTGTATTACACAGAATCCTGACATTACGGGTTTTTAGCTTAAAAAAAAGGATTATAAAATCACTCTTTTTGCGGATGATGTTTTATTAACACTAACAAGGCCTTTAACCTCCCTTACTAACCTCTATGATGTTTTAGGTCAGTTCTCTGCTATATCAGGATACAAAATAAATATGGATAAAAGTGAAGCCTTGGCGATAGCATTACCACCTCAAACAAAAAAACTAATTGAAATCAATTTTGCATTTTGTTGGGTTAAGTCACATATCAAATATCTAGGAATTAACTTGCTTGCTCGGTTTACAGAACTCTATAAAATTAATTACTTACCCTTATATAGAGAGATTCGTAGAGACATTGCAAAATGGAAGCCCCTCAACTTCTCACGGTACGGCAGAATATCTGCGATAAAAATGAGTATTCTCCCGTGACTCCTATACTTATTCAGGGCCTTACCTATCCCAGTTCCAAAAAAAGACCTGGAAACACTGCAATCGGAACTTATCCATTTTATCAATAATAAGAAACACTCTAGACTCTCATTTCAGACACTGACAAGGCACAGACAATTGGGGGGGATTGGAGTTCTTAACCTGAAAGATTATTACGATGCCTCTAGATTAGCCCAAACTGCGCTAATGGGATCAGCTAACATAGACATAGCGTGGACTGGTTTGGAATCGGACTTGGGAGACTTTGATTCCCCAAATGATCTAATTTGGGACACCCCTTTAACTCAACACTTAGCCTACAATTCCTCTCCAATCACCAGTTACTCAGTGGATCATTGGAGAACCTTAATTAAAAAGAATAAAATGATTCCAGATTTCTCGCTCAAGATGCCACTTAAATATCTTATCCCGACTGAATACAGAAAACAACTAGACAAATGGGAAAATAAGGGTTTTTATCGGGTGAGAGACATGCTGCTACATAATAAACCCTTAACCTTCATACAAACACAGGAACAATTAGCACCGGACTCCCTTCGGTGGTATTTATATTTGCAAATCACCTCCGCCCTGAGCAAATTCTTACCCAACATACAGAATCAAATTAGTACCCCATCAGAGAGAATATGTTGTGCTGACATTAGGCACAAACATACCATCTCTCAATTATACATAGCACTGCAGTCCACAGCAAAGGAAGAAAAGTCTTCTTTCATGCCCGAGTGGGAAACTGATACGGGTATTGACTTGGAGGTGAGGGAATGGTACGAACTGCTTTATTCCTCTTGCAGGGGTCTGATTAACGTGGATTTCAGGGAGAATAGTTACAAAACCATCTTTTGGTGGTATCCAACACCAATAAAAACTTCCCACTTTACAGAGGAACGGAATAGAACATGTTACAGGGGATGCAATGACATAGGGACTTATGCACATATGTGGTGGGAATGCCGCGAGGTTAACCAGGTCAGGTCAAACCTATCTAACTACCTTAGTACACTACTAGATGAACAGATAACGTTAACCATGTCCCAGGGGCTTCTGAATATGCCACTGCCGAACTTCCATCATCACATCAATACTTTTATTAGAATACTTTGCACAGTCACAAGAATATGTATTGCCAAATACTGGAGGGAAAGAGCACCATTGTGGCAGGAGATCTTAGACAGAATAAGTTTGACACACAAGCTCCACGAAACTGCAGCGCTAATCTTGGGGAATGTAGATACATATCATAAAATTTGGTTTTACTGGTTAATGCAAGCAAGGTGAACAATATTCTTCAGGCCCTAAATGTGAGGATAGACAGACAAACTACATATATTGTGGAATACTAGCATGGAAACGATCCAACAAACATTCCGTCTCTCACATCGATCATAGCATTCGTTATACCTATTGGCAATGACACACGTGATTACTTTTCAAATGACCACTTGTTATTTCCATTTTTTTTTTTTTTTTTTTTTTTTTTTCGGTATTACTCAAGTTGTTTATATATTTGTTACTTGTTTTAATGACAATATGTAAAACATCTTTGTTAGAAATTGTTCTTTTCTGTGCGTCAGGTCAGGGGTCAGTCTCTAACGTTTGAGTCAATGTCATGCTGTGCAGTATAGTATGACATTGTTTGGACATTATGGGCTGCTATCTCAAATAACGGACACTCGCAATGTAAGTCACAGAAAATGGACGATGAGATAACTTTTACCAGCCTGATGTAACAACTAATGACCCTCTGATGTACTGGAATATTAATGTTTATCAATATATCATGTGATGTTTTTGAAATAATAAAAAATATTTTAACATAAAAACTTACTTAGAAGTTCCCAGTTTAGCTCTGTTAAAAAGTTAGCTGGAACACCCACTGCAAGTGGAAAATAGCTGACCCTTCCCCCCTCCCCCTTTCTCTGCATATGAAAAGACCCTTTACACAAAGAGAGGAGCAAGCTGGAGTAGGTATACTTCGGTATTCTCCTAAAACATTAGGGCTTGGTTAGGAGTCTGAAAATCAGAACAATGTTATTTAAAAATAAACAAAACTATACATTTAAAAATAAAACAATAAATAACTGTATGGGCTATATAGATGGATCATCTACAAAACATTTATGCAAAGAAAAATCTAGTGTATAATGTCCCTTGATTTCAAATCGCCTATAATTCACTTGCAATTCATCTCTTTGTGAATAGAGCCCTTTTGTAACTCGGATATGAAGAAGGAACACAAAATATCAAGCTACTCTAGTAAACAATTGAACAATAGTACAGTTTCCTGATCACAGAAGATATCTAATGCTTCAAACAGATTGGCAGATAGGCAAGTGCAATCTTTCTACAGCTGACAGAACACTGGAGAATGTCAGAGATAAAATCGGTGGTAGCAACAGGCAAGTTCCATTATTTTGTTTTCCCTACTGTAAAGTCCCTGTGCATAGATGCTGCTTTTTTGAAGTGGGACGCCACCAAACTTGAATACAGGTTAGGGTTGTCACCTTTTCTGGAAAAAATACTGGTCATACATTTGAATTAATAATTATACAACATCAATCAGGTGCTAGGACTTATTTTAAATGATCATTTCTTTATTATTAAAAGGGACAGTCTACACCAGAATATTTATTGTTTTAAAAGATAGATAATCCCTTTATTACCAATTACCTAGTTTTGCATAACCAACACAGTTATATTACTACACATTTTACCTCTGTAATTATCTTGTATCCAAGCCTCTGCAAACTGTCCCTTATTTCAGTTCTTTTGACAGACTTGCATTTTAGCCAATCAGTATGGGCTACTAGTAAATCCACATGCGTGAGCACAGTGTTATCTATATGAAACACATGAACTAACACCCTCCAGTGATGAAAAACTGTCAAAATGCCCTGAGCTAAGAGGCAGCCTTCAAGAACTTAGAATTTGGCATATGAATTTACTAGATTTAGCTTTCAACTAAGAATACAAGAGAACAAAGTAAAATTGGTGATAGAAGTAAATTGGAAAATTGTTTAAAATTACATGCCCTATCTGAATAATGAATGTTTTGGACTAGACTGTCCCTTTAAATTCCAGTACAATTAGAATAAGTCTGGAAATGATAACATCTTTATTTCTAACCAGTACTTGCAACTGAGTGACTGTCATGTGCAAACACAGTCATTGTATTTCTCTCTTCAGTTTAAGGAAGTGTGCGGAGAAATCTCACAAGATTATGTCAAAATCTCAGAAGATCACAGTAAAGTGTCAACTCAGCACTGATAAAACTGATTGGCTGTCACCACACAGATGACAGTACCTGAAGGATTACTGCTTATAGAACATCTGAAAATTTGAAGTAAAATATTTTAGTTTTTTTTTGCATATATGATGTTCACCTGATATTTTCTAGTCCTCTTTTTACAGATACAAGTACTGCTTTACTATCAAGTGATTTAACATATGTGTAACATCCCTTTAATGAGCAACTTGTGTATTGAAAGAAAACAGCATGTAAAGCCACTGTGAAATGGTCAAATTGTTTTGCCAACGCAATTTAACCCCTTAACGACCGAGTACGTGCAGGGTACGTCCTCAAAAAAAAAAAAAAAATGCCTGAGGACGTACCCTGCACATCCTTGGTGTGGAAAGCAGCTGGAAGCGATCCTGCTCGCTTCCAGCTGCTTTCCGGTTATTGCAGTGATGCCTCGATATGGAGGCATCCTGCAATAACCTTTTTAAGCCATCCGGTGCAGAGAGAGCCACTCTGTGGCCCTCTCTGCACCGGAGATCGGTGGCTTACTGCGTTGGTGGGTGGGAGCCGGACCGGGAGGCGGGTGGTGGCCATCGATGGCCCTAGTGGTGTGGAGGGGGGCGGGATCGTGGGCGGGGATGCCAGGGGGCGCACATGTGCACGGGAGGGTGGGGGCGGGCGCATGCACGGGGACGGAGCGGGTGGGAACCGCTACACACAGAAAAAAAAGTGTATAAAAAAATAAACAAATCAGATAAAAAAGCAATCAGTTAGGTGGTGGGGGTTGGTCTGTGGGGAGGGGGAAGCTACACTACAGAAAAACCAGGCAAAAAAAAATATTTTTTTGCAAATTGGGTACTGGCAGACAGCTGCCAGTACCCAAGATGGCCCCTAATAAGGCAGAGGGGAGGGTTAGAGAGCGGTTTTGGGGGGGGATCAGGGAGGTTGGGGGCTAAGGGGGGGATCCTACGCAGTAGCATATGTAAATATGCTAAAAAAAATGTTTATTAATTTTAAAAACCCTTTTATTTTAGTACTGGCAGACTTTCTGCCAGTACTTAAGATGGCGGGGACAATTGTGGGGTGGGGGAGGGAACGGAGCTGTTTGGGAGGGATCAGGGGGTGGGATGTGTCAGGTGGGAGGCTGATCTCTACACTAAAGCTAAAATTAACCCTGCAAGCTCCCTACAAACTACCTAATTAACCCCTTCACTGCTAGCCATAATACACGTGTGAGGCGCAGCAGCATTTAGCGGCCTTCTAATTACCAGAAAGCAACGCCAAAGCCATATATGTCTGCTATTTCTGAACAAAGGGGATCCCAGAGAAGCATTTACAACCATTTGTGCCATAATTGCACAAGCTGTTTGTAAATGAATTGTGAAACATTTTACGTTTTTTTTAATTTGATCGCATTTGGCGGTGAAATGGTGGCATGAAATATACCAAAATGGGCCTAGATCAATACTTGGGGTCGTCTACTATGCTACACTAAAGCTAAAATTAACCCTACAAGCTCCCTAAAAGCTCCCTAATTAACCCCTTAACTGCTGGGCATAATACACGTGTGGTGCGCAGTGGCATTTAGCGGCCTTCTAATTACCAAAAAGCAACGCCAAAGCCATATATGTCTGCTATTTCTGAACAAAGGGGATCCCAGAGAAGAATTTACAACCATTTATGCCATAATTGCACAAGCTGTTTGTAAAGCTGTTTCAGTGAGAAACTGAAAGTTTGTGAAAAAATTTGTGAAAAAGTGAACAAATTTTTGTATTTGATCGCATTTGGCGGTGAAATGGTGGTATGAAATATACAAAAATTGACCTAGATCAATACTTTGGGATGTCTACTAAAAAAAATATATATACATGTCAAGGGATATTCAGGGATTCCTGAAAGATATTAGTGTTCTAACGTAACTAGCGCTAATTTTGAAAAAAAAAAATGGTTTGGAAATAGCAAAGTGCTACTTGTACTTGTATTGCCCTATAACTTGCAAAAGAAGCAAAGAACGTGTAAACATTGGGTATTTCTAAACTCAGGACAAAATTTAGAAACTATTTAGCATGGGTGTTTTTTGATGGTTGTAGATGTGTAACAGATTTTGGGGGTCAAAGTTAGAAAAAGTGTGTTTTTTTTCCATTTTTCCTCATATTTTATAATTTTTTTATAGTAAATTATATGATGAAAATAATGGTATCTTTAGAAAGTGCATTTAATGGCGAGAAAAACGGTATATAATATGTGTGGGTACAGTAAATGAGCAAGAGGAAAATTACAGCTAAACACAAACACCGCAAAAATGTAAAAATAGCCTTGGTCCCAAACGGACAGAAAATGGAAAAGTGCTGTGGTCATTAAGGGGTTAATCATCTAAAATAAAAAATAAAAAAAGAAAAGAAAAAAAATGCTTGAAAAGTGTTTATTGAAGAGTGGGATACTACTGTCAAATTATATTAAAAGGATATGAAACCGGTACAGTTAAAAAAAAAAGTTTTTGGTTCTTTTATCAAATTTGCTTTTTTCCTATGATATTCTTTGTTCAAGAGATGAAGTAAATTAGAAAGTTGTTTAAATTTGCATACTCTGAATCATTTAAAGGGACACTGAACTCAAATGTTTTATTTTGTGATTCGGATAGCGCATGCAATTTTAAGCAACTTTCTAACTTACTCCTATTAACAAATGTTCTTCATTCTCTTGGTATCTTTATTTGAAAAGCAAGAATGTAAGTTTAGATGCCGGCCCATTTTTGGTGAACAACCTGGGTTGTTTTTGCTGATTGGTGGATGAATTCACCCACCAATAAACAAGTGCTGTCCAGGGTACTGAACCAAAAATTGGCTGGCTCCTTAGCTTAGATGCCTTCTTTTTCAAATAAAGATAGCAAGAGAACAAAGAAAAATTGATAATAGGAGTAACTTAGAAAGTTGCTTAAAATTGCATGCTCTATCTGAATCACGAAAGGAAAAATTTGGGTTCAGTGTCCCTTTAAAAAATGTTGAGTTTCATATCCCTTTAATAAATTAATACAGTAAAGGCTTTTGTGTTATGCACATTTGATACAAATGTTCTATATCTTTTATGTTTTACATATGATTCATTTCTCTTTCTCTTTAGCTTGTGTCTTAATTTATTTTCCTAACTTTTGCTTCTTTTCTACAAAAGTGGTCGTTTATCCTGTGCGCCTTTACACCTATTTACCAACGTCATATATGCTGAGCTTCCAGCAGATTTTGTACTTAATATAGTTCACTGTTGCTGCTAATAATAACCGGTATATTGTGAGTCTAGAAGACTGCTGAGACAAAGACATGTTGCAAATACCTCCTTCTGATCGAGTTCTAAGCCACGCAAAGGGCAAGTAGCAGTAGGTGGCTAGCACAGATGTACACGTCAAGTCAAGACGCAGGAAAAAGCTTAAATGAAATACATTATTTATGGAGTTTCTTTAACATCAAGTTCAAGCATGTTAAATTATTATTATTGTTTTTATCATATATTTGTATAACGCCACCGAATTCCGTAGCTCTGGGTACAAAAGTAGGAGTATACAATGAAAGAGATTTGTCAATGCTGTATCCCAATAATTTTTATGTTCTTCAGATCAGTGATTTTTAACCTTTTTTTTTTGCCGTGGCACACTTTTTTACATTAAAAAATCCTGTGGCACACCACCATCCCAAACTTTTAAAAAAATCACACATTGTAGCCTAATACAGCATATATATATATATATATATACACATACACACATACTGTATGTATTGTGCTGTTATGCCATGCCTCCTACAAACTACCCCTGCACTGGGAGTAAAAAACAACCAAAGTTTAAAAAATATGTCACACTGTTGTCAGTCTGCCGTGGCACACCTGAGGATCTCTCACGGCACACTAGTGTGCCACGGCACACTGGTTGAAAAACACTGCTTCAGATAATACTGGCTATCTATTTTGTACTTATAGAGCGCAAACTAATCACCCGTGAGGGTCTCAAGGCGCTAAGGGAAAGTAGATAGGAGGGGGGGGGGATGGGATATTATATTAATATTATATATATTATAAAAGGCCAAGTATGTTTGTCCGATACAGTCATGCGCAGTAGAGACTGCAGCGCAAGACAAACATACTTGGCCTTAACCCCTTAACGATCAGCACCGATGCACAGTAGAGACGGCGCGAGAACGGCACTGGTCGTTAAGCCCTGGGCCTCTCTGCCGCGATTTCACTAAAAGTTGTGAGATTGTGCTATTTCTGCATGCCCCACGGCATCAGTGGCGCCGATCGTTGGTGGTGTAGGAGGGAGGCGGGTGGTGTAGGAGGGAGGCGGGTGGTGGGCCCATCGCTGGAGGAGGGCAGCACCGCTACGCTACAGAAAAAAAAAAGTTTAGAGCGGTAGTGAGTGGGAAGGAGGGAGAAGGCTCTCATTTGGCCCGTGTAAATGGGCTCTAAGACTAGTTATAATATAAATCAGTCCTTTATGCAAACCTTACAACCAAGATGGGTTGTTGTTTTTTGGACCTTTCTTAATTGCAGGCAACATTGATAATGTATCAATTTAAAAAAAAATTATGTTAATGTCCCTTTAAATAAAAATAAATAAATAAACAAAATGTGGAAATCATATTAAAAGGACATAAAACCCATTTTTTTTTCTTTCCTGATTTGGATAGAACATACAATTTTTCACAACTTTCCAATTTACTTCTATTATCAAATGTTCTTAATCTTATTTTTATCCTTTGTTGAAAAGCAGGAAGGTAAAATTAGGAGCGTGCAAGTGTACTGTTATTCTTTGTTAAAGAGATATCTAGATCACATGTTTGGAGGACTACATGACAGTTAATAGCTAATGTATAACATTCTTGCAAAACTGCTGCTATTTAGTGCTGCTAGGTGCCCACTACTGAGCTTAATTTCCTGTATTTCAACAAAGCACACCAAGAGAAAATGTAGGGTTTTATGTCCCTTTAAGTCCTAAAAAGCTAAATATATGCTACTTGCGCAAATCAATTCTGACCTGTTTGGCTAAACTCCCTGCTGATGTATGAGAAATATTACTTAGAACAAAGAACAGCATATTTTGTTTAATTATTTATGGAGCCCAAGCAGCATGCCTGTGCTATGCAATGAATGTATCAATGGGTTCATATTTTGCTCTTTCCAACTTGGGAAATTGAATGATCATTTAATGCAGCAGCCCTAGAGTGTCACAAAAGACTAAGGTGAATTACTACTGATGGAACAGATGGTGGAGCAACAGCCTGTGATTTTATGAACTAACCAGCTGACACCTTTGCCGTTTGTTTTGTTTTTTTGTGCTGTTTTCTAAATCTTTCTGTTGTAAATCATATGCCTCCTTTCACATAGTAGGGGTTATTTAGTCTAATTTGCTGGTTTCCCTGCTGCTGGCACACATATATATATATATATATATATATATATATATATATATATATATATATATATATATATATATATATATATATATATATATGTATATATATTCTTTATAAATTGTGTCTGTTTCTGGTACAATAAATAATTTGGTGTAACAAAAATAGTACACATGGCACAGAGAAAAAAGAGTAAAAGTAAAATTACTATTGTAAAACATGCCTTGTTTAATTTTATATTGTAATATTTATTTTCTATTGTTGTAATATATGTATATGTGTATATATATATATATATATATATATATATATATATATATATATACACACACACACTTTAATGGATCGTTAAATACAGTGGAGTTGCATAATCATCAAATTCATAATAAATAGACAAAGCAAAGGCACTTTGCCTGTATTTGAAATGAGCAGTAGATTTTCTTTTTCTGGCAAATTTCAAAGTTAGTTCCATTTTTCTTCCCCTTGCATTATGTGACAGCCATCAGCCAATCACAAAAATGTATATACATCTGTATATTCTGTAAATCTTGCACATACTCAGTGGTAGCTGGTGCCTCATAAAGTGTGTATATGAAAAGATTGTGCACATTTAGATAATGGTAGTGAATTGGAAAGTTGTGTGCTCTTTCTGAATCATGAAAGTTACATTTTAGTGGGTCTCAAATCGGTCTGAGGACCCCTCTCAATGAAAAATCTAAAGTGCCTAAATTCTTCACTTTCCTCCTGAGGAGGCAAAGAAAAGACTAAAATACCAGAGAGATGGGAGGGATATAGTGCTTTTAGAGTTTTAGGAATCTTTGCCGCCTCCTATTGGAGAAGAATTGAATCTCAGCAGTAAAGTCTCTGCTCATCACCTTATCTATAGTATAATTGCGTTTGTAATGTCCGTCGCCATCGGCAGTTGCGCACGCATCCTCAATGAAATGTTGGCAGCGCGAGGACAAAATAATTCACCTGGATGCAGCGAAGCTGCATCTAGGTGAATTCCGAAAATGGCAGGGTGGTGAAAGAATCTACCGAATGTGGATTCTTTCACCACCCTGCCATTTTCGTAATCCACCGGGATGCAGCGAAGACAAACGGAGCAATACAAAAGCAACAACTAATCACCCACATTAAAGTATTTTTTAAAAAAAACTAACCGTCCGCATCAAGTATTAAAAAATATAAATAACCGCCCGCATCAAGTATTAAAAAAAAAAAAAACACTGGCCGCACGAAATATAACAAAAAAAAATCCTACATTAAGTATTAACCCCTAAACTGCAAAACCCCCACATCGCAGTAAACCTATTTACCCTATTAACTGCTAAACAGCAAAACCCCTACATCGCAATAAACCTATTTACCCTATTAACCCCTAAACTGCAAAACCCCTACATCGCAATAAACCTATTTACCCTATTAACCCCTAAACCGCAAAACCCCTACATCGCAATAAACCTATTTAACTTAACTTGTAACTCTTCTTTTATATAAAAATTTAAGCTACAGGTGTAGCAATACTATAATTTTAATTGACTACTATCTTAAATATATCAAAAATATTTTCTATATAATAAACTACAGATATAGCCACACTCTAATTAGACAAACTACTGTCCTAAATAAATACAAAGTGTCTTCTCTTTAAATTATATCTACTTTAAGTATATTTCTTTATATACATAACCCCTAAACCGCAAATCCCCTACATCGCAATAAACCTATTTACCCTATTAACCCCTAAACCGCAAAACCCCTACATCGCAATAAACCTATTTAACTTATTAACCTTTTAAACTGCCAAAACCCACAATGCAAAAAATCCTATTGGCTTATCCAATCAGCCAATAGGATTGAGCTTGCATTCTATTGGCTGATTGCAACAGCATCAGCCAATAGGATTTGTTCTACCTTAATTCCGATTGGCTGATAGAATAATTTGTCGGGAGTCGTCGGAAGAAGAGGATGCTCTGCGTCGGCTGGCTTCAAGATGGACCCTGCTCCGCTCCGGATGGATGAAGATAGAAGATCCCGCCTGGATGAAGACTTCTGCTCATCTGGAGGTCCTCTTCTGCCCGGATCGGATGAAGACTTCTGCCCCTATGGAGGACCACTTGTGCCCGGCTGGGTGAAGACAGCTCAAGGTAGGTTGATCTTCAAGTGGGTAGTGTTAGGTTTTATTAAGGGGGTATTGGGTGGGTTTTAGAGTAGGGTTGGGTGTGTAGGTGGTGGGTTTTAATGTTGGGGGGGTATTGTATTTTTTTTTACAGGTAAAAGATCTGACTACTTTGGGGCAATGCCCCGCAAAAAGCTATTTGTAATTTAGTATAGGGTAGGGAATTTTATTATTTTGGGGTTTTTTTTAATTTTATTAGGGGGATTAGATTAGGTGTAATTAGTTTAAAATTCTTGTAATTATTTTCTGTAATTTAGTGGGGGTTTTTGTACTTTAGTTTATTTAATTTAATTGTATTTAATTGTAGTTAGTTTAGGTAATTTATTTAATGATAGTGTAGTGTTAGGTGTAATTGTAACTTAGGTTAGGGTTTATTTACAGGTATATTTGTATTTATTTTAACTAGGAAGTTATTAAATAGTTAATAACTATTTAATAACTATTGTACCTAGTTAAAATAAATACAAACTTGCCTGTAAAATAAAAATAAACCCTAAGCTAGCTACAATGTAACTATTAGTTATATTGTAGCTATCGTATGGTTTATTTTACAGGTAAGTATTTAGTTTTAAATAGGAATAATTTTTTTAATTGTAGTAATTTAATTTTGTTTGATTTAAATTATATTTCAGTTAGGGGGGTGTTAGACTTAGGTTTAGACTTAGGTTTAGGGGTTAATAAATTTAATATAGTAGCGGCATCGTTGGGGTGGGCAGATTAGGGGTTAATAAATGTAGGTAGGTGTCGGCGATGTTAGGGACGGCAGATTAGGGGTTAATAAAATTTAACTAGTGTTTGCGAGGCGGGAGTGCGGCGGTTTAGGGGTTAATATATTTATTAAAGGGGCGGCGATGTCCGGTCGGCAGGTTAGGGGTTAAAAACTTTATTTAAGTGTTTCCGATGTGGAGGGGGGCTCGGTTTAGGGGTTAATAGGTAGTTTATGGGTGTAAGTGTACTTTTTAGCACTTTAGTTAAGAGTTTTATGTTATGGCGTTAGCCCATAAAACTCTTAACTACTGACTTTTAAATGCAGTATCAATCTTGACAGGAGAGGGTGTACCGCTCACTTCTTCCAAGACTCGTAATATCGGCGTTAGGCAAATCCCATTGAAAAGATAGGATACGCAATTTACGTAAGGGGATTTGCGGTAAGCTTGAGTCGTGGAAGAAAAGTGAGCGGTACACCTGTACCTGCCAGATTCGTAATACCAGCGGGAGTTAAAAAGCAGCGTTGGGACCTCTCAACGCTGCTTTTTAAGGCTAATGCAAGACTCGTAATCTAGTTGTTAGTGTGTGGGATAAAGGAGTGATAAACAGTGGTTTTAACAGCTCCTTGATCAGCCAAAATTAGTAAGCAGCAATCTTGGTCGCTGGTCAGACAGCCCCCCCCCCCCCCCAATTAAAATTTAATGCTTCAGACACAGCAGGCAATTTTAAGCAACTTTCTAATTTACTCCTATTATCACATTTTATTCATTCTTTGTTATCTTTATTTGAAAAAGCAAGAATGTAAGCATATGAGCCGGCCAATCAGCAAGCGCTACCCAGGTTCTGAACCAAAAATGTGCTGGCTCATATGCTTACATTCAAATAAAGATAACAAGAGAACAAAGAAAAATTGCTAATAGGAGAAAATAAGAAAGTTGCTTAAAATTTCATGCTCTATCTGAATCATGAAAGTTTAATTTTGACCAGACTATTCCTTTAAGGTAAGAGGACTCCTTTTACTCGGATGCCCTTTGATTTACTAGTACCACTGTTTATGTAGGTATATACAATTTCAGCTTGAGTATGTACTGTTTGGCTATATATTTATGTAAATTCAAAGTTTGTCAATATTTTGTATTGCTAGTTTATATTAGCTCCACATGAAAGCATTCTAGGGATTATTGTATTTAGCTGTAGTGGTATAAATGGAACATATAATTATTCCCAATACAGTAGTTTCTCAAGTTTCTCAAATTAATTTTTCACTCTTTATCTACCCATATACACTGCTCTAATTCAGAAAATAGAGTCAAGCTTACTTCTTTACTAAACAGTCTCTCCCCCCATTCTGTTTTTTTAGTGTTGCTGCATCGTCTGCGGCCTAGATGATGTGGTGCACTGCATTTGTTTTATTCTTAGAGGTGGAAAGCCCTTATGTTAAAAACGCTATATTTGCTTTATTTTGAAATGAGTGGTCATTTACCCAGACTAAAGAGTAGTATTACAATATAGGCCCAGCCCAAAAGTGGCTTCCCTTAGAGATGGGAGAGTTAATAAATATATATGTTATAAATTAGGTTATGCTATATATTATTTGCCATATGTTTTATAGTCAGGCAAGGTACGGTTTAAAGTTATGCCTGTGATATATACTGTATATATGTGTATGTATGGCGGTCACGCCATTCCTTATCTTACTTTGTTTGAGACCTTGTCGTTGTTCTATGGAGGCAAATTATGCTTGTACCTGTATTTTTCAAACCTCAATAAAAATAAAAGAAAAAAAGAAAAAGAAAAAAAGGGGGGCTTACTTATAAAGATAGCGAGAGAAGGATACCTCTCGGGTGACTTTGCTCCATTCCTCTTCGTGGGTAGGTATACGAAAAATGGCTTACACAAGCACCATTCACTGCTTGTCTCCATCTAACAGTTTTCCACGCCAATCCTGCTGGAATCCTCTCTCACTCTGCGTTACGGAGGCAAATCCCTCCTAAGTATTGTCATGCTGCTTCCGTCCATCCAGGCAACAGCGGTTGGTGCAGGGCAACATAGCCGCTTTATTCCCCCCCACCCCTCCTGCTCCTTTCTCAACAGAAACCCACGCACACTAAACAGTTGCAGCCTGTGCACGGGAAAATCTTCAGAAACATAAAGAGAGGTTTAAAAGATAAAGTTGTTACTGATATATATAGCAAACAGTTGACCATTTTTCTAAGTCGTCCAGAGAAAATATAAATTTGTCCAGGACGACTGGGTTTTTCAACCCCTGTGTGTATGTATTTGTATGTGTGTGTGTACATATGTATTTGTCAGGTGTTTTCAACTTATATTTTAATAGTATAGCATAGTTGAAATGCTAGTGAAGTCCACTATTTAACCTTCGGTTTAGCACAACTTGAGTTTTTCAGGGCACCCTCACCCAGATCTTAGCATGTCCTAGGCTTCGGCTTGAACGCTAACATATTACTTTGAACTTATAATATGAGCGCAATAATAAAAACACTATTGGCTTAACTTGAGTGGTATTAGAGCACAAAAGCACTAATATTTGTGTGCTCCCCTTGTAATCTAGTCCTTAGTTTGTACATAGATCGTTTAACCCCTTAAGGACCACAGCACTTTTCCATTTTCTGTCCGTTTGGGACCAAGGCTATTTTTAAATTTTTGCGGTGTTTGTGTTTAGCTGTAATTTTCCTCTTACTCATTTATTGTACCCACACATATTATATACAGTTTTTCTTGCCATTAAATGGACTTTCTAACGATACCATTATTTTCATCATATCTTATAATTTACTATAAAACAAATTATAAAATATGAGGAAAAAATGGAAAAAACACACTTTTTCTAAATTTGACCCCCAAAATCTGTTACACATCTACAACCACCAAAAAACACCCATGCTAAATAGTTTCTAAATTTTGTCCCGAGTTTAGAAATACCCAATGTTTACATGTTCTTTGCTTTTTTTTTTTTCAAGTTATAGGGCCATAAAAACAAGTAACACTTTGCTATTTCCAAACCACTTTTTTTCAAAATTAGCGATAGTTACATTGGAACACTGATATCTTTCAGGAATCCCTGAATATTCCTTGACATGTATATATATTTTTAGAAGAAATCCCAAAGTATTGATC
Source organism: Bombina bombina (assembly GCF_027579735.1). Classification (NCBI taxonomy): domain Eukaryota; kingdom Metazoa; phylum Chordata; class Amphibia; order Anura; family Bombinatoridae; genus Bombina; species Bombina bombina. Next base: position 50,832,274 of record NC_069506.1, read on the forward strand.
TAGGCCCATTTTGGTATATTTCATGCCACCATTTCACCGCCAAATGCGATCAAATAAAAAAAAATGTTCACTTTTTCACAAATTGTTTCACAAACTTTAGGTTGCTCACTGAAATTATTTACAAACAGCTTGTGCAATTATGGCATAAATGGTTGTAAATTCTTCTCTGAGATCCCCTTTGTTCAGAAATAGCAGAGATATATGGCTTTGGCGTTGCTTTTTTGGTAATTAGAAGGCAGCTAAATGCCACTGCACACCACACGTGTATTATGCCCAGCAGTGAAGGGGTTAATTAGGGAGCATGTAGGGAGCTTTTTGGGGTAATTTTAGCTTTAGTGTAGTGTACCAAAGTATTGACCTAGGCCCATTTTGGTATATTTCATGCCACCATTTCACCGCCAAATGCGATCAAATAAAAAAAAACTTAATTTTTTTTCACAATTTTAGGTTTCTCACTGAAATAATTTACAAACAGCTTGTGCAATTATGACACAAATGGTTGTAAATGCTTCTCTGGGATCCCCTTTGTTCAGAAATAGCAGACATATATGGCTTTGGCGTTGCTTTTTGGTAATTAGAAGGCCGCTAAATGCCGCTGCGCATCACACGTGTATTATGGCTAGCAGTGAAGGGGTTAATTAGGTAGCTTGTAGAGAGCATGCAGGGTTAATTTTAGCTTTAGTGTAGAGATCAGCCTCCTACCTGACACATCAGACCCCCTGATCCCTCCCAAACAGCTCTCTTCCCTCCCCCACCCCACAATTGTCCCTGCCATCTTAAGTACTGGCAGAAAGTCTGCCAGTACTAAAGTAAAAGGTATATTTATTGTTTGTGTGTTTTTTTGAGCATATTTACATATGCTACTGTGTAGGATCCCCCCTTAACCCCCAACCTCCCTGATCCCCCCCAAACAGCTCTCTAACCCTCCCACTCTACCTTAATGGGCTCCATCTTGAGCTGTCTGCCAGTACCCAGTTTTGAAAAAAAAACAGTTTTTTGGGGGGTTTTAATTTTCTGTAGTGTAGCTTCCCCCCCCCCACCCCCAAAGACCAACTCCCCACCCCCTCCAAGTACCCTAAGGTATAATGTAGGGCAAACTCGCACCCCCTTTCTCCCACTTCTTAACCTTCTTAACTTCATTAAGTGTATTTTTTTTGAGGACGTCCTCAGTCCTTAAGGGGTTAAAATTTAGCGTTTAATTGCTGGTTCATATTATGCACATTTACAAACATTGACTTTATTGTCCCTTTAATTTGTTTTTCTAGCTTATTATTTGCTTGGTATTCTGATTCATTGAACCTGTGCTATTCATCAGCAAGTACCTGTATTTTTATATGAATATTAATAACTTAGTATGCTGTTGTTTGATAATGATATAGTGGCCAAACCTTACAATACTTCTTTTGATGCCATAATATCTCTAATACCTAGGAAGTAGGGGTTTTCTTATTATCAAATGATTCATACCATTGCTATAGGAGTCACATTATCCACCCCTTGATTTTTTGTGAAAATGATACTTTGTCCCATTGTTCCTAGAGAAGCCAAAAAGCAAAATCAGTAACCTAGGTAATAAATATGCTGCAAATTGCCTAAACCAGTTATTTGATTTGCAGCAATTGCAGATTGTAGAATGTGTTTTTCTGGTACAGTTTTACACAAAAGCACAAGGTGTTTTATGTCATTATAAAATGGATGTATCATTTACTATCTATATTGTGTGGGTGGACTGGCTATATTTTTTAAATATAATAAATTTAACACCCCTCAGAAATATTATTTGCATTTGAATATATTCACCTCTTTTTACCCAACTTATTTGAAAATAAAATTGAGCTCATAGTGTAACACCTCAATAAATTAAATGCCTAATTTTTATCTTCATTTCCCATTAAGTGCCCATTTGAGCTCTGCACCAGCCTGAAATACCAAGTTAGGATCCTTTTTTTCCCTTTTCAAGGCTACTAAATTGACAAGTGTGTTGAAAACGAAATGAAAAGTAACACTCACAGTTGATTTTAAAGTTATGCTCAGTTTATTAATTAAGCAAAGGTCTGTTGGTCCAAAGAAGGCAAAAAACCTGGACACTGTTGATGATTTGTGCCAAAGGTAAAAAAATCCTTCTTTGATTATGTTCAACGTCTGTCCTCAGGGGTGGACAGTCTCACTACAATTCCATTACTGTACTGTATGATGGTGAAAATTAGTCCAGAATATAGGATTATCCCTTCTTCACCCTCCGGTGAGATAGATTCATCTTCTATATCATTTATTACTCCACGGCAAAGCGGACAACTCTGGTTCTCTAGCATCCACCTTTCTAAGCAAGTAGCATGGAATACATGGTTACAGGGAGTGCTGGTTCGCAGGTCCTCAGCTTCATATTCCAAAAGACAAATAGAACATGATTCCCTGGGAATTTCCACTTGCTCAGACTGAGATGTACTTGCTTGAGGTTCACTAGCTGACAGAGGCTGGGTGTCTTCATCAGCACCAGAAGAAAGATTTCTCCGTAATTGATCGCTTCTTTGCCTTGCTCTTAAGCGTCTCTGCTGTTCTCTTTGGTTAGACCGGAGACGCTGGATGCGATCAGAAGAGAGACCTCTCATTCCGCTTCTTCTCCCTGATAATCTCTCTTGCCTCTGTCCGTTCAGAGATTGAATAGCTCTCCTCACTATTTGTCTTGCTCTTTGTTGCGTGGTAGATACTGGACGCACTACATTTTCATTCCTGACATGCTCACTGGTAATGGAATAAGGTTCATAGCGATCCCTTATACGTTGACTCCTGCGTCTGCCACTCATTGTAGAGTTCAGAAGTACACTCCAAAGAATCTTCACAAAATACTGATTATGTCGCTCAGTGATACGAAAAACAGCTGCAGCCAATATAAGCCTTACAGTTGAAATAGTGTAGAGGTCACTAAACGCTGGCCTTTTATAGTATTGCACTTAGTTATGATGTCATAAGGAACAGTCTGACTCTGAGCAAGCAATGGACAAACAGTGAAGTGGTTGTAAGGACAAACAGTGAAGTGGTTGTAAGGTAAGGTGACATCACAATAGGTGCACTAGTTGTAGGGTTGCAATCTCTTGGCCAGCTATTTCCAGGGCTCATTTTGAGGGGACCCATATGTGTGTGATTTCTAAATATGGATTCACATGTTTGCACTAAAATACTTTATTTTGTGCAGTTTCAAATATGCAACAACAAAAAAACACTCGGCTAGATTACGAGTTTTGCGGTAAACTGAAAAAGCAGCGTTAACAGGTCCTAACCCTGCTTTTTCACTACCGCTGGTATTATGAGTCTTGCAGGTTTAGGGGCACCGTACACTTCTTTGGCCTTACCGCAAACCGACTTACGTAAAGTTTGTAAAGTCTTTTTTCTATGGGACTTACATAGCGCTGATTTACGAGTTTGTTCTGGGAGGCCAAAAAGTGAGCGGTACACCCTCTACCTCTAAGATTCCTAATGCATTCTAAAGTCAGTAGTTATGAGTTTTACACTACAACGCTGTAGCATAAAACTCATAACTAAAGTGCTAAAAAGTAGACTAACACCCATAAACTACCTATTAACCCCTAAACCGAGGCCCTCCTGCATCGCAAACACTATAATAAAAATTTTAACCCCTAATCTGCCTCTCCGGACATCGCTGCCACTTGAATAAACATATTAACCCCTAAACCGCCGCACTCCCACCTCGCAAACACTAGTATTAAATATTATTAACCCCTAATCTGCCGCCCCTAACATCGCCGCCACCTACCTTATACTTATTAACCCCTAATCTGCCACCACCAACGTCGCTGCCACTATTCTAAATTTATTAACCCCTAACCCTAAGTCTAACCCTAACACCCCCTAACTTAAATATAATTAAAATAAATCTAAATAAAACCTACAATTATTATCTAAATTATTCCTATTTAAAACTAAATACTTACCTATAAAATAAACCCTAAGCTAGCTACAATATAACTAATAGTTACATTGTATCTAGCTTAGGGTTTATTTTTATTTTACAGGCAAGTTTGTATTTATTTTAACTAGGTAGAATAGTTATTAAATAGTTATTAACTATTTAATAACTACCTAGATAAAATAAAGACAAATTTACCTGTAAAATAAAACCTAACCTAAGTTACAATTACACCTAACACAACACTACAATTAAATCAATTACCTACATTAAATACAATTAAATAAATTAAATTAGCTAAATCACAAAAAAAAAATACTAAATTACAGAAAATAAAAAACAAATTACAAGATCTTTAATTACACCTAATCTAATAGCCCTATCAAAATAAAAAAAAAGCCCCCCAAAATAAAAAAAACCCTAGCCTAAACTAAACTATCAATAGCCCTTAAAAGGGCCTTTTGCGGGGCATTGCCCCAAAGAAATCAGCTCTTTTACCTGTAAAAAAAAATACAAACAACCCCCCAACAGTAAAACCCACCACCCACACAACCAACCCCCCAAATAAAAGCATTTGCCCTGAAAAGGACATTTGGATGGGCATTGCCCTTAAAAGGGCATTTAGCTCTATTGAGGCCAAAATAAACCCACCCAATACACCCTTTAAAAAATCCTAACACTAACCCCTGAAGATTCACTTACCGGGAGAAGTCTTCATCCAAGCAGCAAGATGTCCTCCACGAAGCTGGCAGAAGTGGTCCTCCAGACAGGCAGAAGTGGTCCTCCAGATGGGCAGAAGTCTTCATCCAGACGGCATCTTCTATCTTCATCCTTCCGGCACGGAGCGGGTCCATCTTCAAGACATCCGACGCGGAGCATCCTCTTCATCCGACGGACTAACGACAAATGAAGGTACCTTTAAATAACGTCATCCAAGATGGCATCCCTTAGATTCCGATTGGCTGATAGAATTCTATCAGCCAATCGGAATTAAGGTAGAAAAAATCCTATTGGCTGATTGGATCAGCCAATAGAATTGAGCTCGCATCCCATTGGCTGATTGGAACAGCCAATAGAATGCAAGCTCAATCCTATTGGCTGATCAAATCAGCCAATAGGATTAAAGTTCAATCCTATTAGCTGATTAAATCAGCCAATAGGATTTTTTCTACCTTAATTCCGATTGGCTGATAGAATTCTATCAGCCAATCAGAATCTAAGGGACACCATCTTGGATGACATCATTTAAAGGTACCTTCATTCATCGTTAGAAGATGCTCCGCGTCGGATGTCTTGAAGATGGACCCGCTCCGCGCCGGAAGGATGAAGATAGAAGATGCCGCCTGGAGGACCACTTCTGCCTGTCTGGAGGACCACTTCTGCCGGCTTCGTTGAGGACATCTTGCCGCTTGGATGAAGACTTCTCCCGGTAAGTGAATCTTCGGGGGTTAGTGTTAGGATTTTTTTAAGGGTGTATTGGGTGGGTTTATTTTTTAGGTTAGGGCTTTGGGCCTGCAATAGAGCGAAATACCCTTTTAAGGGCAATGCCCATCCAAATGTCCTTTTCAGGGCAATGGGGGAGCTTAGGTTTTTTTAATTAGGCTTTTATTTGGGGGGTTGTTTGTGTGGGTGGTGGGTTTTACTGTTGGGGGGTTGTTTGTATTTCTTAACAGGTAAAAGAGCTGATTTCTTTGGGGCAATGCCCCGCAAAAGGCCCTTTTAATTGATAGTTTAGTTTAGGCTAGAGGTTTTTTTTTGTTTTTTTTTGGGGGGGGGGGTTATTTTGATAGGGCTATTAGATTAGGTGTAATTAGTTTAAATATCTTGTAATTTGTTTTTTATTTTCTGTAATTTAGTGTTTTGTTTTTTGTGATTTAGCTAAGTTATTTAATTTATTTAATTGTATTTAATTTAGGTAATTTATTTAATTGTAGTGTAGTGATAGATGTTAGTGTAACTTAGGTTAGGTTTATTTTACAGGTAAATTTGTATTTATTTTAGCTAGGTAGCTAGTAAATAGTTAATAACTATTTACTAACTATTCTACCTAGTTAAAGTAAATACAAACTTGCATGTAAAATAAAAATAAACCCTAAGGTAGCTACAATGTAACTATTAGTTATATTGTAGCTATCTTAGGGTTTATTTTATAGGTAAGTATTTAGTTTTAAATATGAATTATTTAGGTAATAATTGTAGGTTTTATTTAGATGTATTTAAATTATATTTAAGTTAGGGGGTGTTAGTGTTAGGGTTAGACTTAGGTTTAGGGGTTAATAAATTTAGAATAGTGGCTGCGACGTTGGGGGTGGCAGATTAGCGGTTGATAAGTGTAGGTATGTTGTGGCGACATTGGGGGCCGCAGATTAGTGGTTAGTAAATATAATGTAGGTGGCAGCGATGTTGGGGGCAGCAGATTAGGGGTTAATAAATATAATGTAGGTGGCGGCAATGTCCGGAGCGGCAGATTAGGTGTTAATAAGTATAATGTAGGTGTCGGGGGCGGCAGATTAGGGGTTAATAAGTGTAAGATTAGGGGTGTTTAGACTCAGGGTTCAAGTTAGGGTGTTAGGTGTAAACATAACTTTTATTTCCCCATAGGAATCAATGGGGCTGCGTTACTGAGATTTACACTGCTTTTTTGCAGGTGCTAGACGTTTTCTCAGCCGGCTCTCCCCATTGATGACTATGGGGAAATTGTGCACGAGCACGTATGACCAGCTCACCGCTGACTTAAGCAGCGCTGGTATTGGAGTGCGTTATGGAGTTCAATTTTGCTCTACGCTCACTTCTTGACTTTTAACGCCGGGTTTGTAAAAACCTGTAATACCAGCGCTGCAGGTAAGTGAGCGGTGAGAAAAAACTGCACATTAGCACCGCACAGCTCATAATGCAAAACTCGTAATCTGGCCGACTGATTGTTAAGAATATTAAAGGAACATGAAACCCCATTTTTTTTATTTCATAATTCAGATAGAACATATACAATTTCAAACCACTACTGAGATCTAGCTAAACACATCTAGTTAGCCAATCACATAAGACAAATGTCAGCAGGCACCAATCACAGCTAGATCCCAGGGGCGCGATCCGATATCGATCGCAGTTTGCGGCGCAAGCGAGGGAACCGGCGTCGCCCGCAGTTTCAGCTCGCAACTCGAGCTATCCCATATAGGTCGCCGTCAGATGCTAACGTGCCGTAAGTCTCACAAACCAGCGATGTCCAGAAATCTGCGTAAGTACAAATTTCTGGCGTCGCCAGTGACTTGCGGCACGTTAGAAACTGCCGGCGCCTATAAAACCTGACTAAAGTCTAAAACACCCGCACTGTCTAACACGCCTCCCTAACATAGCCCGCACTGTCTAACACGCCTCCCTAACATAGCCCGCACTGTCTAACCCTCTATCCGCTATCCCCCCTCACTAGCCCAACAATAAAAAAGCTATTAACCCCTAAACCGCCGCTCCTTTACCCCGTCGCAACCTAATAAAGTTATTAACCCCTAAACCGCCGCTCCCGTACCCCGCCGCCAGCTATATTATATCTATAACCCCCTAAAGTGAGCCCCTAACACCGCCGCCATCTATATTAAAATTATTAACCCCTAATGTAAGCCCCTTACACCGCCGCCATCTCTATTAAAATGATTAACCCCTAATTTAATCTACCTACCCCGCCGCCAGCTATATTATCTATATTAACCCTAAGTATATTATAGTTAATATAGGTATTACATTAGATATATTAACTATATTAACCCTAATTATATTAGGGTTAATATAGTTAATATAGTTACTATAGTATTTATATTAACTATATTAACTCTATCTAACCCTAACTAAATTTATATTAAATTAATCTAATTCATTTATAAACTAAAATATTCCTATTTAAATCTAAATACTTACCTATAAAATAAACCCTAAGATAGCTACAATATAATTAATAATTACATTGTAGCTATGTTAGGGTTAATATTTATTTTACAGGTAAATTGTTAATTATTTTAACTAGGTATAATAGATATTAAATAGTTATTAACTATTTAATATCTACCTAGTTAAAATAATTACCCAATTACCTGTAAAATAAATCCTAACCTAAGTTACAAATACACCTACACTATCAATAAATTTAATAAACTACAAACATCTATCTAAAAATACAATTAAATTAACTAAACTAAATTACAAAAAAAAACAAACACTAAATTACAAAAAATAAAAAAAAGATTACAAGATATTTAAGCTAATTACACCTATTCTAAGCCCCCTAATAAAATAATAAACCCCCAAAATAAAAAAAATTCCCTGCCCTATTCTAAATTCAACAAATTTCAAAGCTCTTTACCTTACCAGCCCTTAAAAGGGCCTTTTGTGGGGGCATGCCCCAAAGAATTCAGCTCTTTTGCATACAACAAATACAATACCCCCCCCCCATTACAACCCACCACCCACATACCCCTATTCTAAACCCACCCAAACCCCCCTTAAAAAAGCCTAACACTACCCCCCTGAAGATCTCCCTACCTTGTCTTCACCACACCGGGCCGAACTCCTGATCCGATCCGGGCGATGTCTTCCTCCAAGCGGCAAAGAAGAATTCTTCCTCCGGCGATGTCATCCTCCAAGCGGCAAAGAAGAATTCTTCCTCCGGCGACGTCTTCCTCCAAGCGGCAGCAAAGTCTTCATTCTTCCGGCGGCATCTTCAATCTTCTTTCTTCGCTCCGCCGCCGCGGAGCATCCATCCCGGCCGACTGCTGAACTTGGAATGAGGTACCTTTAAATGACGTCATCCAAGATGGCGTCCGCCGAATTCCGATTGGCTGATAGGATTCTATCAGCCAATCGGAATTAAGTTAAAAAAATCTGATTGGCTGATTGAATCAGCCAATCAGATTCAAGTTCAATCCGATTGGCTGATCCAATCAGCCAATCAGATTGAGCTCGCATTCTATTGGCTGTTCCGATCAGCCAATCAGATTGAGCTCGCATTCTATTGGCTGTTCCGATCAGCCAATAGAATGCGAGCTCAATCTGATTGGCTGATTGGATCAGCCAATCGGATTGAACTTGAATCTGATTGGCTGATTCAATCAGCCAATCAGATTTTTTTAACTTAATTCCGATTGGCTGATAGAATCCTATCAGCCAATCGGAATTCGGCGGACGCCATCTTGGATGACGTCATTTAAAGGTACCTCATTCCAAGTTCAGCAGTCGGCCGGGATGGATGCTCCGCGGCGGCGGAGCGAAGAAAGAAGATTGAAGATGCCGCCGGAAGAATGAAGACTTTGCTGCCGCTTGGAGGAAGACGTCGCCGGAGGAAGAATTCTTCTTTGCCGCTTGGAGGATGACATCGCCGGAGGAAGAATTCTTCTTTGCCGCTTGGAGGAAGACATCGCCCGGATCGGATCAGGAGTTCGGCCCAGTGTGGTGAAGACAAGGTAGGGAGATCTTCAGGGGGGTAGTGTTAGGCTTTTTTTAAGGGGGGTTTGGGTGGGTTTAGAATAGGGGTATGTGGGTGGTGGGTTGTAATGGGGGGGGGGTATTGTATTTGTTGTATGCAAAAGAGCTGAATTCTTTGGGGCATGCCCCCACAAAAGGCCCTTTTAAGGGCTGGTAAGGTAAAGAGCTTTGAAATTTGTTGAATTTAGAATAGGGCAGGGAATTTTTTTTATTTTGGGGGTTTATTATTTTATTAGGGGGCTTAGAATAGGTGTAATTAGCTTAAATATCTTGTAATCTTTTTTTTATTTTTTGTAATTTAGTGTTTGTTTTTTTTTGTAATTTAGTTTAGTTAATTTAATTGTATTTTTAGATAGATGTTTGTAGTTTATTAAATTTATTGATAGTGTAGGTGTATTTGTAACTTAGGTTAGGATTTATTTTACAGGTAATTGGGTAATTATTTTAACTAGGTAGATATTAAATAGTTAATAACTATTTAATATCTATTATACCTAGTTAAAATAATTAACAATTTACCTGTAAAATAAATATTAACCCTAACATAGCTACAATGTAATTATTAATTATATTGTAGCTATCTTAGGGTTTATTTTATAGGTAAGTATTTAGATTTAAATAGGAATATTTTAGTTTATAAATGAATTAGATTAATTTAATATAAATTTAGTTAGGGTTAGATAGAGTTAATATAGTTAATATAAATACTATAGTAACTATATTAACTATATTAACCCTAATATAATTAGGGTTAATATAGTTAATATATCTAATGTAATACCTATATTAACTATAATATACTTAGGGTTAATATAGATAATATAGCTGGCGGCGGGGTAGGTAGATTAAATTAGGGGTTAATCATTTTAATAGAGATGGCGGCGGTGTAAGGGGCTTACATTAGGGGTTAATAATATTAATATAGCTGGCGGCGGTATAGGGGGATTAGATTAGGGGTTAATAATTTTTATATAGGTGGGGGCGGTGTAAGGGGTCAGATTAGGGGATAGATAAGGTAGATGGCGGCGGTTTTAGAGGCTCACAGTAGGGGGTTAGTTTATGTAGATGGCGGGGGGGTCCGGGAGCGGCGGTTTAGGGGGTAATAACTTTATTAGGGATTTCGGGGGGGGGGGGATCGCGGTTGACAGGGAGATAGACATTGCGCATGCGTTAGGTGTTAGGTTTATTTTAGCAGATCGCGGTTGACAGGGAGATAGACAATGCGCATGCGTTAGGTGTTAGGTTTATTTTCTAGTTAGTTTAGGGAGTTACGGGGCTCCAATAGTCAGCGTAAGGCTTCTTACGGCTGCTTTTTGTGGCGAGGTGAAAATGGAGTAAGTTTTCTCCATTTTCGCCACGTAAGTCCTTACGCTGCATATTGGATACCAAACTGCGCTGGTTTGGTATACCTGCCTATGGCCCAAAAAACTGCAGGCGACGGCAGAAATATACGCGCGTAACTTCTAGGTTACGCCGTATATAGGATACCAAATCAGAGTAAATATTGGCATCGCCGGCTTTTGCGGGCGACGCTTTATATCGGATCGACCCCCAGTAGCGTAGGATAGGTGCATATTTATTATCTTTCAACAACAGACAACAAAAGTATGTTTGAAAATAGAGGTGAATTTAAGTGTCTTATAATTACACGCTCTGTCTAAATTTAATTTTGACTTTCCTGTCCCTGTAAAAGTATTACATTAGCAGTAAAAAAAAAACTGCATTATACAGTGCATTTTAAAATTACTTTTAACTTTTAGTTTTACCTCCTGATTCTGTGGCTGTCCTGGTCATACCAGGAGGGGGGGGGGGCAACAACCATAACTTGATGCCACTATATTATTATTTGTCTATTTTTTTATTCTGATTTGACATACCATTTGATCTTTGGTCTGGCCCTCTTTATAATGTGATTACACACTGCCTTCCGGTAAGGGCCCAGTATCTGAGTTACAATACTATTAAGAAAGATGAACGAGCAATAAGGAGGGGCTTAATAACCTGCTTAAAGGGCCATAATACCCAAATGTTTAAACACTTGAAAGTGATGCAGCATAGCTGTAAAAAGCTGACTAGAAAATATCACCTGAACATCTCTATGTAAAAAAGAAATATATTTTACCTCAAAAGTTCCTCAGTAGCCACCTCCCATTGTAAAGGATTTCTAAGCAGCATTTTAGTGTGTCTGTCCTGGGACATCTGAAGGGATGAGCATCGTGCACTCTCATATTATTTCACCAATCAGGTAAAGGAAGTTTACAATGAAATCTCATGAGAGTCAAGTCAAATCTCATGAGATCACAGTAAAAGTTCATGACCTCAGCACTGCTGATGCTGATTGGCTGCTGTTCATTTCTTAATTTTTTTTTATTTTTTTACCTGCAGCTGGGAGCAGTTGAGTATAAGTTTTTACACAGAACTTACTCTGCTGAGCTGAGGAAATTGTGAGGTAAAATATCTTCCTTTTTTACATAGAGATGCTCAGGTGATATTTTCCTGTCAGCTTTTTACAGTTATACTGCATCAGTTTCAAGTGATTTAGTATATGAGTATTATGTCCCTTTAATCCTGTCATAACCTGCTTAATCCTGTCACAGCCTACTAAAGCCAGTCACAAGCTGTCAAACTATTTACTTCTGTCAGAACCTGCTTAATCCAGTCAGAGCCTGTGATGTCATAATAGTAGTATCTGCATTATAATAATATTAGGAAAGAATAGCAATAAGGGGTGCTACATGGTGCTAAATCTAACCCCCAAATGAAAGGTTACCAATTTCATGTCCATATGGTTCCTGAAAAATATACGATCTTAAGGGCATAGTAGTGTATTTGGCTAAAGTGAAATAGCACCATCCACCATTGGACAAGTTTCCCAAAGCTCTTCTTTAGAAGCCAATAAAGGAAACATCCTATTAAATTTAGAGGATTTAGAGGATTGATTGACACTCTGAAAATTATTTTAATAAGAGCCTCAGGAACAGGAAAAATCCTCTTGTGACGGAATGTTTAAAAAGGTCATATCCAGTTGTTTGGAAGGGTTTTCCTTTTATGAGTTAGGGTCTTTGATCACAAGCAAAAAATCAGGAAAACGCCAGGCACCAAAAAATTGAATATATAAAAAGCTAAACTTTATTATTATTAATAAACATTAAAATGTACAAAAAAAGAGTGTGGGGTAACCCCCAAAACCAGACTAACGCGTTTCGGCTAGGAGAGCCGTACTCATAGTCCCTAAAACATCAATTTACACACTGCTTAAAATACCCAGTGCTCTGTTGCGATTGGTGGGTTAGTTAATTGAAATTTAAAGGTACATATACTGACAATGTTATACATGTATTAAACTCAGATATACAATGTTCACCCAAATTTAGTAGGTTCATAGCTATTCCGTAATACATAAGTATCCAACCCAGAAAAGGAAGCTTATTTATGTTTAAGGAAAAATGATATGCTTCCAATGTAATAAAATAGTTCCCACTATATAAATTTTAAATACCTTTGGATTCCTTGAAATGTAAAAGGTGCAAGTATAGAAACAACTTGGACTTAGAAAAACCTATGGTAACAAAGAAGATGACTGTATATGCGAACCAAAAAATATACAACAATAAAATTGGCCCGAAACGTCCATCACCTAGTAATCTAAATACAATGAGCCTATGACAAGAGATTAAAGGTTAGGCATTCATTACCAACAAATTAACATCCAAAGGGTGTAATAATGGTTATATACCTGGGGTGGTAGACTTATCACAATCGGCTATATAGATGGGTAGAAAATTACCTAGGTAAGTAGACCGATGAATAATATGGAAAAAATGAATAAATGAATAAATAAATAAACATCTCCCCATTCATGGACCTATGGCCAAAGGATTAAATCCCAAAGTGATATTAACCCCTGTGAATGAGCCTATGACAAGAGGATTAAATCCCAAAAATTGTGTTGCATCCTGTAAATGAGCCTATGACAAGAGGACAGAATCTCAGGTACTAAAACACATTCTGATACTTATAGCTAAGGAGGATAATCCCCCATCACTCTGGACCAAAATTCAATTAATTACTATAAATAATCCTATAACAAGGATTAGGTCTCAAGATTGTGTTGGTTACTATAAATGAGCCTATGACAAGAGAAAAGGATCTCAGGTTCTACAAACATATCATGAATCCTCCAGGAGGCAGGAGGGGGGATCTCCATTAACTAAGACCAATAATTAATTAAATCGTACTCCGAATTCAGGCCCCAAGGTCTTTTTGTTTGGAGCCTGAGGCCTCTAGTTATGAACATGTCTACTTACCTGCCTTCGACGGCCCCAATATGCTCGCCTAAGCTCGCCTCACATCGCCGCCGCGGACCTGAATACATTTGCCAAAGTTATCAAAAAAGCTGTCAAAAAGTTGCCCACCAAGTACGGGGCGATGAGCAGCGGACTGTGATAGTTATCACTCATCCGATCTCGCTGCTCTTCGGCTTTTTCCCAGCTTTATTGATAAAAGATTCCTTTACAGCAAAGAGCAGCATTAGACTGTTTTCTAGTGAACTGCTTATGCAATGCCGCCCCCCTGCACATTCACATTTGTATCTGATCAAGATGATTGCTGTCCACCGCCTCAGAGCTGGCAGATGAGTTAAGAAGCTGTGGTCTGAAGGCTCACGCAGAAATAACTGCATTCACAGCTACATAAATCGGCCCCTTAGACTGTTAGAATTCCTAATGCGATCCATTCAGGAATTGCAAAGTTGAACTGGTAAGACTCCGGCAAAATAGAAAATACAGTTGTTATCAGTGGATCTACACTCTTAAAGATAATGTAATTTAGCGGGGACAACATTTTGTATGCTCCATTAAAGAATACACAAAGAAACAAAATAAATGAAGACAAGCACTATATATATATATATATATATATATATATATATATATATATATATATATATAGTAAATATATGTAAAAATAGTAAATACAATTGGCTAGATTGCGAGTTTCGCGTTATGAGTAAAAAAGCAGCGTTAAGGCTCATAGGGCTGCTTTTTCACTACTGCTGCTATTACGAGTCTTGTAGGTACAGTTGTCCCGCACACTTTTTTGGCCGTACCGCAAATTAACTTACGCAATTTGCGTAAAATCTTTTTTCAATGGGACTTCCATAGCTCCAATATTACAAGCTTTATTTTGGAGGCCAAAAAGTGAGCGGTACAGCCTATCCCGCAAGATTCGTAACGCATTTTAAAGTCAGTAGTTATGAGTTTTACACTACAAAGCTGTAGCATAAAACTCATAACTAAAGTGTTAAAAAGTACACTAACACCCATAAACTACCTATTAACCCCTAAACTGAGGCCCTCCCACATCGCAAACACTAAAATAAAATTATTAACCCCTAATCTGCTGCTCCAGACATCGCCGCCACTAGAATAAACATATTAACCCCTAAACCGCCGCACTCCCGCCTCGCAAACACTAGTTAAATATTATTAACCCCTAATCTTCCGCCCCTAACATTGCAGCAACCTACATTACAGTTATTAACCCCTAATCTCCCGCCCCAAATGTTGCCACCACTATACTAAAGTTATTAACCCCTAAACCTAAGTCTAACCCTAACCCTAACACCCCCTAACTTAAATATAATGAAAATAAATCTAAATAGAAATTACTATCATTACCTAAATTATTCCTATTTAAAACTAAATACTTACCTATAAAATAAACCCTAAGATAGCTACAATATAACTAATAGTTACATTGTATCTATCTTAGGGTTTATTTTTATTTTACAGGCAAGTTTGTATTTATTTTAACTAGGTAGAATAGTTACTAAATAGTTATTAACTATTGACTAACTACCTAGCTAAAATAAATACAAATTTACCTGTAAAATAAAACCTAACCTGAGTTACACTAACACCTAACCTTACACAACAATTAAATAAATTACATAAATTAAATACAATTACCTAAATTACAAAAAAACAAACACTAAATTACAAAAAATAAAAAAAAGTTATAAGATATTTAAACTAATTACACCTAATCTAATAGCCCTATCAAAATAAAAAAGCCCCCTCAAAAAAAAAAAAAACCTAGCCTAAACTAAACTACCAATAGCCCTTAAAAGGGCCTTTTGCGGGGCATTGCCCCAAAGAAATCAACTCTTTTACCTGTAAAAAAAAAAATACAAACAACCCCCGCAACAGTAAAACCCACCACCCACACAACCAACCCCCCAAATAAAATCCTAACTAAAATAACCTAAGCTCCCCATTGCCCCGAAAAGGGCATTTGTATGGGCATTGCCCTTAAAAGGGCATTTAGCTCTATTGCTGCCCAAACCCTAACCTAAAAATAAAACCCACCCAATAAACCCTTAAAAAAACCTAACACTAACCCCTGAAGATCCACTTAGAGTTTTGAAGAGCCGACATCCATCCTCAACAAAGCCGGGAGAAGTCCTCAACGAAGCGGCAAGAAGTCCTCAACGAAGCTGGGAGAAGTCTTCATCCAAGCCGGCAGAAGTGGTCCTCCAGACGGGCAGAAGTCTTTATCCAGACAGCATCTTCTATCTTCATCCATCCGGCGCGGAGCGGCTTCACCTTCAAGACATGCAGCGCGGAGCATCCTCTTCTTTCGACGTCTTCTTCCCGAATGAATGTTCCTTTAAATTACTTCATCCAAGATGTCGTCCCTTGAATTCCGATTGGCTGATAGAATTCTACTTTTATCATCAAATTTGCTTTGTTCTCTTGGTATTCTTAGTTTAAACTAAACATAGGTAGGCTCATATGCTAATTTCTAAGCCTTTGAGGGCTGCCTCTTATCACATGCTTTTTAAATCTCTTTTCAACACAAAGAGACAGAAAGTACACGTGAGCCATATAGATAACACTGTGTTCAGGCAAAGGGGGTTATTTAAGATCTAGCACAAAACAATGCTAAATGCAAATCAATAGATAATAAACAGTCACAGTCATGTGATCAGGGGGCTGGAAGAAGGTTCCTAGATACAAGGTAATCACAAAGGTAAAAAGTATATTAATATAACTGTGTTGGTTATGCAAAACTGGGGAATGGGTAATAAAGGGATTATCTATCTTTTAAAACAATAACAATTCTATGGTAGACTGTCCCTTTAATAAATATTTAGTAACTATTCTACCTAGTTAAAATAAATACAAAATGGCCTGTAAAATAAAAATAAACCCTAAGCTACAATGTAACTATTAGTTATATTGTAGCTAGCTTAGGGTTTATTTTATAGGTAAGTATTTAGTTTTAAATAGGAATAATTTAGGTAATGATAGTAATTTCTATTTAGATTTATTTTAATTATATTTAAGTTAGGGGGTGTTAGGGTTAAGGTTAGACTTAGGTTTAGGGGTTAATAAATTTAGTATAGTAGCGTCGACGTTGGGGGCGGCATATTAGGGGTTAATAAATGAAGGTAGGTGGTGGCGATGTTAGGGGCGGCAAATTAGGGGTTAATAATATTTAACTAGTGTTTGCGATGCAGGAGTGCTGCGGTTTAGGGGTTAATATGTTTATTATAGTGGCGGCGACATTGGGGGTGGCAGATTAGGGGTTAATAAGTGTAGGTAGGTTGCGGCGACATTTAGGCAGGAGATTAGGGGTTAATAAGTATAATGTAGGTGTTGGCGATGTCGGGAGCGGCAGATTAGGGGTTAATAAGTGTAAGATTAGGGGGTTTAGACTCGGGGTTCATGTTAGGGTGTTAGGTGTAAACATAAATTTTGTTTCCCCATAGGAATCAATGGGGCTGCTTTATTGCAGGTGTTAGGCTTTTTTTCAGCCGTCTCTCCCCATTGATATCTATGGGGAAATCGTGCACGAGCACGTACAACCAGCTCACCGCTGACTTAAGCAGCGCTGGTATTGGAGTGCGGTATGGAGCACAATTTTGCTCTACGCTCACTTCTTGCATAATAACGCCGGGTTTAGGAAAACCTGTAATACCAGCACTGTAGGTAAGTGAGCGGTGACAATAACGTGCAAGTTAGCACCGCACCCCTCATAACGCAAAACTCGTAATCTAGCCGATAGTTTGGAATCAATGTAACTGGAACCTTGTAGATAAAATCTGAGACATATGAGACAGACAACCTTGGGCAATAACTATTAAAGGAAAAACCTCATTGTGTAATAATAGTAAATAATAATAATGCACTGCATAAAATTCTAGAACGGCATAATAATTATTAGAAATATCTTACCCTTCAGTAATGATATTTAAAAAAATGGCTATTGCGATCAGAAACAAAGGACTAGTAGAGGAATAAAAACAAATGTAAAAAGTTACTAACTGTAACTGACGTGCTAAATCAGTGCACTAAAAACCTAAATTACACAAACTAACTCCCCCCTCACATTGCCAAACAGTTAAATCCCTTTTACTGTGTATATAACAGAGGGTATAAGGTTGTATTGAGATATAACTCCCAGGTGAATTAGCTGAATTGTAAGTAACAGCCATTAAAAAATAATAATGTTTCCATAATTACTAGACTAAGGGGTAGATTTATCCAACAGCGGATGCTGCAATCTACCCCCGTAGTTACAAGTTCCCCTGAAACTGAAGTTTAGAAGCAGAGGTCTTAAGACTGCTGCTCCTTAACTCGTCCGCCACCTCTGAGGTTGCAGACAGCAATCATCCCAATCGGATATGTTCGGGATGATTGACACCCCCTTCTAGAGGCTGATGGGCCATGAATGTGCAGGGGGCGGCATTGCACAAGCATTTCATGAGAAATGCTTGTGCAATGATAATGTGCAATGATAAATGCCGACTGCACATGCTGTCGGCATTTATTGATGTGCGGCGGACATGATCCTCTACAGAAGATCATGTCCACCTGCACAATAAAAAATTGGCCCCTAAGTATGAAAAGTCTTATTAATAAAGGTGTAGTTTGTCTGTTACTTGAGTATATCCCCTGGCTATGATGTACCTTAAAATTGCTGTACCTAGTAATATCCTGTGGGCTATGTGAGCATAAGAAATACCTGCACTTACCTCAGATGCACTCATTTTACCGTGCATAATGGCTGCAGAAAAGACTGCCTCCGGTAGAGAGCCCATCCAGTGCTGTGTACGTCCCAGCAGAGGATCTATGTGTGGAGTATATTGACAACCCAAAAGGAGGATGCTAAGGGACCGGTTCCTGCCCTTTGGTTTGGTCTATCTAAAGCTCTCAGAATTTTTACGAAGGTTCTAGGAACCCTCTTGTCTCTAATAAATACTCATGTAGTTTAATGGCTCTATACCTGGGCACAATATTGATTCAGGTAAGGACAGGGTTAAATAAATTAAGATAGGTTGTGACTTGTTCCTTGGCAGTTTACATTTATCTGATTTTCTCACTTTGCGCTTCCTACATATAGTTATTATATTTTTTTAATTTTTATATTTATATGTTTGTTTTTTGTTTTTTAATGTTTTCCATCATTGATTGGAAAACTACTGCTATGATTGGCAAGTTTTTATTTGAAAACCAAGAAGAAGAGTGCAGGAACTATTTTTTTGTAGAAGAAAGTTGCCAGAACTATTCTCTTCACATTTCTCGTACTGACCTTAATATTCAAAATCTCTCCTCAGGTGAGATATTCTAAAATGATCCTCCAGCACTGCGAGATCCCTAGTGAAATATTCAAAAGGCAGATTTTGCTTTGCTTCTCCAAGGGGCGTTCCCCGCATTTCTGTATGTGAAGTAGTGACAAGCCCAGTGCAATATAGCACTGCATGTGACATGACAGTTCTGCCGCAGTTACACTTTGTGCTTTCTATTTTATATCAATTTACACTTCAGATTAAATTTTATTACATTTAAACTTTGCACTTTCTATTTTATATTTTATTTTTTATACAGCAGTGTAATTAGGATTGTGATTTTTCAAATTCTGATTATTCCTTCACAGTTTCTGGGTAACTTTAACAAATTAGCCTCATACTTTGTATATTTATGTGTATCTTTTATAAATTACACTTTGCAGGTCTTTTATTTAAATTAAAACTGAAAAACTGTCAGCTTCTGATTCCCAGAGCACGTCATTACTTTTATGGGCCAGATAATCAAACATTCTCTAGTTTTGAGAGAGAATATAGTGCTTATTTCACAAGGGCAGAACTGAATTTTCTAAGAAAAGGGGAGAAATATGGAAATTGGTTTACAAAATGCAAAATACAACAGCCCTAAAAAGTACTAGAAAGTACTAGAAATCTAATAGTTAAACTCTGAGTAAGGTGCTACTAGGTTAGAAAAAATAATAAATAAATATGGTCTGACTCGTATTACCAATATAGCATATATAACATTTAATAAAACCTAAAATAGGTTATCCTAGGAATATGGAAATCCCAGAGAGATGAGAGATGCCTTCCATAGAAAGCAATGAAACTCTCTGGGATACAGAATTTGACAAGGGAGATAGAAGGTAACTGGAGAATCCATGGGGCTGATATAAAGGCTCAGTTTGCATCAATTCCAAATTAAATTGAAATGTTTTCACTACAATTGAACTTGCTTTTGTCTATATTTTAGTAAATATTACTTTTCTGTTAGTTAAAATAAGTGTATTGTGAATTTTTAGCAAATTTCACATGCATATAGCTGGCGAGACAAATCAGTGAGACCATCTTGTTTAAAATGCTTAGCAAATTTCCCAAGGCTGGCGAGAGAGCTTCAGACATACCCTGGGAACTACTCTGTTCAGCCCAGGGAACTGCTCTGCCTGTCCCACTTCCTGAAACGGTAAGTTTACAATGAAGAGAATACAAAGTGCACTGTAATTTTATACAAAGTATTTAATGTAACACAGAAACTTTCAAAGCATAATCAGAATGTGTAAAATCATTGCTAGATCAAATTTAAATGCATTAAATTACAAATGAGAAAATGCAAATCTTAAATGTAATAATACTTAAAGGACCCAGTCTGAAATGTATAGTAATATAAAATGCAATGCACAAAGTGTAACAAAGTTCTCATATCATGCAGTGCTATACTGCACCGGGCCTGTCTCTCTATCATATGAGAGAGATCTCGTCGTGCTGGAGAGTTCTGCCCTTTTTCTTTTGAAAATTCAGTGAGTTCAGCCTTTGTGAAGTCTGAACTCTAATTTATCTCCAAGTTGGAGAACCTTTGAATATCAGGGCCACTGTCAAAAGTGAAACTGCTAAGTTAGGTTTAAATTAAAGACCAAATTCATAGAAGACCCTAAGAGAACTCTGATCTTGAGAGAGTTGAAATGGAAGCTTTTTTCTTTTTCTCACCTTCCCTTTACAAAGTGGAAGGAAAAAATGGAACCTGATGTGTAAACCTTTCTCATGTAACCTATATTAACTGACTTCACCAGGGTTTTTCCTTATATTAAATGTTGATAAGTCCATGGAATATTTTCTATTCACTTGATTGATGTACCATTAGTGTATATGGGGATTATTACATTATAATAAAAAACTATTTCAAACTAAATTATAGTCCAAAGTTGCATAACTCACTTTATAGACTGCATTTTCAAAAACAAACTGAATGTACAACTGCGTTTTTAATAATTCACTCTCACTGTACAGTATAGGAATTGCAACACTACCTCTCACTGCATAGAATGATTTTTGTTTTTGCTGCATTTCTATAACTGTAAGACGATTGTGGTTGAAAACAAACAAGACAGATTGGGCGAATAATTAACTCCACTTCAGAATAATGCAATGACCGAGA
Source organism: Bombina bombina (assembly GCF_027579735.1). Classification (NCBI taxonomy): domain Eukaryota; kingdom Metazoa; phylum Chordata; class Amphibia; order Anura; family Bombinatoridae; genus Bombina; species Bombina bombina. The sequence goes on from NC_069506.1 coordinate 50,853,412, forward strand.
GAAATTCCATTCCTAAAGACAACACTACTGTTCTTTACAATCCCGAAAATGCGAGTATGAAACACATAGAAAGACTGTAATAGCGGCTTTGCTAAATACCATTACTCGATGTTGCGGTCTGGATTTCTGGTTTCTTGCTTTTCCTAGAGATCACATTCGCTGTATGGGATATTGTGTATATGTATATTAAATTATTATACATATTTAAATATCTGTCACACCCAGTACAGACAGACTCAACAAATGCAATTACATTTTGCATATGTGTGCTATAAAAACAAGCGTAACACCCTGTGAATAAAATACACAGTTGATACACAATGGGGCCTATTTATCAAGCCGTCAACCACAAATATGCTGGAATTCCGCAGCGTAATTGTGGAGAGCTTGATTCGCCTTATTTATCAAAGCCTACAGACCAGCAAAAGTAGAATTTTGTGACATAACATACGATCCGCCGGTCTTAGTCCGACACAGATCGATGCTTACGTCATTACAGATGTTCCGAATGCAAATTTTTTTCCTAGTTAACAAATATCTATCAGGTACGCTCGCCACTATTCCGGCCCAGCGTACCTGGTTTTCATTCTGCCGCCCTGGAGGCGGCGGATGCCATAGGAATCAATGGGAGTCTGAAAGCAGCGAAATCTTATGTTTGCTGCTGCCTGATATCCCATTGATTCCTAAGGGAGAATAAAATTTAAGTTTACACCTAACACCCTAACATGTACCCCGAATCTAAACACCCCTAATCTGCCGCCCCCTACACCGCCGCCACCTACATTATACTTATTAACCCCTAATCTGCCGCCCCTACACCGCCACCTACATTATACTTATTAACCCCTATCCCGCCGCTCCTGGACCCCACCGCAACTAAATAAATGTATTAACCTCTAAACCCCTGACCTCCCACATCACTAGCACTTACCAAACCTATTAACCCCTAAACCGCCAGCCCCCCACATCGCCATAAACTAAATTAAACTATTAACCCCTAAACCTAATAACCCGCTAACTTTACATTAAATATTAACTCATCCCTATCTTATAATAAATTTAAACTTACCTTTAAAATTAAATTAAACTATATTAAATTAATAATTAACCTACCCTAACTATTAGACTAAAATTACATTAAACTATATTAAACTAATTCATTTAATCTACCCTAAATATTATACTAAAATTACAATAAACTATATTAAATGAATAATTAATCTACCCTAACTTTTATGCTAAAGTTACAATAAATTACAAATTAAATTAACTATATTATATATTTAAACACCTAACCCTACTCAAATAATTCAAATCTACACTAAAAAATAACTAAGTTACAAAAAACTAACAAACACTAAGTTACACAAAAAAATAAACACTAAATTACAAAAAATAAAAAAGAAATTATCAAAGATTTAAACTAATTACACCTAATCTAAGGGCCCTATGAAAATAAAAAATCCCCCCCAAAATAAAAAACCCTAATCTACAATAAACTACAAATAGCCCTTAAAAAGGCCTTTTGCGGGGCAATGCCCCAAAGAAATCAGCTTTTACCTGTAAAAAAAATACAAATACCCCCCCCCAACAGTAAAACCCACCAGTCACACAACCAACCCCCCAAATAAAAACCTAATCTAAAAAAAACTAAGCTCCCCATTGCCCTGATAAGGGCATTTGGATGGGCATTGCCCTTAAAAGGGCATTTAGCTCTATTGCACCCCAAACCCTAACCTAAAAATAAAACCCACCTAATACACCCTTAAAAAATCCTAACACCAACCCAAGAAGATTCACTTACAGTTTTGAAGATCCGACATCCATCCTCAAGAAGCGGCAGAAGTCTTCATCCAAGCGGCTGAAGTCTTCATCCAAGCCCGCAGAAGTATTCTGTAAGTGAATCTTCTTGGGTTAGTGTTAGGATTTTTTAAGGGTGTATTGGGTGGGTTTTATTTTTAGGTTAGGGTTTGGGCTACAATAGAGCTAAATGCCATTTTAAGGGCAATGCCCATCCTAATGCCCTTTTCATGGCAATGGGGAGCTTAGGTTTTTTAGATTAGGTTTTTATTTGGGGGTTGGTTGTGTGGGTGCTGGGTTTTACTGTTGGGGGGGTATTTGTATTTTTTTTTTTTACAGGTAAAAGAGCTGATTTCTTTGGGGCAATGCCCCACAAAAGGCCCTTTTAAGGGCTATTTGTAGTTTATTGTAGGTTAGGTTTTTTTTTATTTTGGGGGGGGCTTTTTTATTTTCATAGGGCTATTAGATTAGGTGTAATTAGTTTAAATCTTTGATAATTTCTTTTTTATTTTTTGTAACTTAGTGTTTATTTTTTGTGTAACTTAGTGTATAAGGTTTGCTTCCTGATACCGCAGAGGTATTAGATCTGAGCTGCAGACTTATAGAAATTTCTAAATGTATCACTTAGTTGCACAGGTTATTAATTAGCATAGACTGTATGGTAAAGTGAAATAAAGTTAATATATATAACAGAGCAGGAATTAAGTCTGTATTTCACACAATTCTTGTAAAAAACAGTATAACAATCCCAGAGGATCTGGTTAAGAGGAAAGGAGTTAAATTCAAATAAACAAGCAGAGTTCCAAATAACTCCTTTTATGTTCTAGCAAACAGTTCTTGTAGGAAACAAAATGCTCTGAATATGTTAGTGCTCTGACCTTCCAAAACGTTTCCCTTTGCGAGCTAAGACTGAGCAAGTGAGTATACAAGAAAGACAGAGCCTTCGCAAATGACCGCTATAGTGCCGAGTTCCGTAACTGCTGATGGGAGGAGCTGACAAGTTGAGTGACAGCGGCACAAGCGGTAGTGAAACTGAAGCTCCGGTCAGAAAGCAGGTAAGCGGTTGCTTCCAAAAGTTTAATAGCAACAGTAGGAGACTGATCTGAGTCAGGGTATGTGTACCAGGCAGAAGAGGCTTAAGCAGGGCGCCAGTGGGAAGCGCTGAGGCTTGTAGACTGCTGCAGACGAGCTGCTGATAACGGCAATGCTTGAGAGAATGAAAATCCTTAGTGCAGCAGAATGGGTTAGCAGGAGATGTTAAAGTCCGCTGTAAGATAATGCTCCAAAGGTAAGATGGTAAGCAAAACCAGAAGACTGTAGAATAACAAATTTGTAATCCACAAAGGTGAGCTTGAAATTATACAAGGTACAAGTGCAATAACTAAGCTTTATTTAGTTGCGGTGGGCTCCGGGAGCGGCGGGATAGGGGTTAATAAGATAATGTAGGTGGAGGTGGTGTAGGGGGCACCAGATTAGGGGTTAATACATTTATTAGAGCGGATGGATAGGGGTTAATACATTTATTAGAGTTGCGGTGGGCTCAGGGAGCGGCGGTTTAGGGGTAAATAACTTTATTTAGTTGCGGCAGGGTCAGGGAGAGGTGGGATAGGGGTTAATAACTTCATTAGAGTTTTGGCGGGGTCCGCGAGCGGCGGGATAGGGGTTAAACATTTTAGTATAGTGGCAGTGTTTAGTGACAGGGTACAAATAAAGCTAGGAAAAAGCCGAATAGCAGCGAGATCGATGACTGTTAGTTAACAACAGTCCGCTGCTCATCACCCCGTACTTGGTGCACAGCTTTTTGACAGCATTTTTGTTAAATATGGAGAGCGTATTCAGGTCCGCGGCAGTGATGTTAGGCGATATCAGGTGAGCGTATTGGTGCCGGCGAATGCAGCAAAGTTGACGGCTTGAGAAGTAGGCCCCTATATCTCAACACGACATATACATATATTATAACAAACCAATTGGATTTTTGCACGTGTCTCAAATATAAAGAAAATAGATTATTTATATTTATCAACTGACATTTTTTCACAAGCTGGTAAAACATAATGTAAAAGTATGTAAAGAAAAGTGGCCAGGGTTGAAGTGTTTATACAGGCATGTGCTGAAGTGATTCTGTAGAGAATTGTAATATGTGTATTTTGTGTATACAGAAAAAGAAGTGCTCTACCAGAAGCAAACAGCTCAGTAGCTTGTTCTATGGGTAGTTACCACCTGGATGCAGCCTCTTTTAGCCCAAGAAATTTCCTGAAATATATTTGTCTGATTCCACCTAGTAAGGTCAGTTCAGCCCAGACATACCAGGCAATTCTCTGAACAAGGAACATGGCAACCCCAGATGATCGTTTCGGCATTCCGTGGGCCTTGTCTGTAAGGTGCAGCCATATTCCTCTAAGTACATTGGGCAAGGAGTCCACATCTGGTTTCCCCATCAGCGCTCTACTAGGAACGAACAACAGCTCAGTAGCTTTAAAACAAACAAACTCCAGCCGTCGACTTCAAAATACTAATGCACACTAAAGTGCGCTGGTATTACAATTTCACAGCAATATGAGGCAAGCTCACGTTCACATTGCTGGGAAGCATTGTTCTCACGAGACTCACGGCATGAGAACCTAGCGCAGCGAAGGTGGTAAGTAGGGCAGCGATGTCAGTAATTTGTAAAAATATATGTCTATGCTTATATCCATATATATTTATGTGTTAAAATATGTGTATATAAACATATTAACACATACATATATATGTATATAAGCATATACACAGATATTTACTGGGCACACACAGTTCCCATAAACCGCAATGTCAAAGCGTTCCCGCCAACTTTAAAGCCCCAAAACGGCCTAGTGCAGTTATTTATTTATTTTGATAAAAAAAATTATAATGCCCTCTATTCTAAAGGCATTTGGGGCACTTTTAGAAAATTAACCAGAGATCTAATCTCTGGTTAATTTTTGGAGTGCTAATTGCTACAGCGAGCCTGTGGTAGCAATAAACAGCCACTTGGAATGGCTGGTTATTTATCGCGTGCAGGCAAACTGGCAAATTTGCCCGTTTGTGGGCGTGCAATAATTTAGCTAGCCCAAATTATATCAAAACATTATACGTACAGTATATATATATATATATATATATATATAGTGCCAGTATTTATTGACTATTGATATATTATTGAAATATTGTGCTCAGTAAAAGGAATAAAGTTATTTACGATGCTCGTTATATTTTGCAGCAACCTCTTGTTGTGTATTAACATGACGATTACAAATATTACCTGTTATGAGATGGCAGAGGAGGAGGTGGTACTCTCTGTATATATATATGACTGACCTCTCAGTTTTAGTGCTTTGGGTTCCACTCCTGTGGCAATAGAAAATGGCATTTAGCAGATCCAATAAAAGAACATTTATTTATAATATACATTTAAAAACAATGGATAAAATACATAAGAGAATATGAGACTAGTATCAAGCATGCTGAGGGTTTAAAGGCTAATAGTTCACCAACTACCACTTGGCATTCTCTGCCGATCCCAAGTATAGAGTTGAGTGATACAACAAAGGGCTGCCCCCTTGTTTTGTAGTAGTCTGTAATTATTCGAAGTACGTTTTACCAGTAACTTTGGCTTTTTCAAGGATGCCGGCTGTCCGTCTTCAACTTTAATTTAAAGTGAAGGTAAACTTTGGTGAATGAAAGCCCGTTTTTTAAAAAAAACTATTAAAAACAGGGGCACTTTCATTCATCAGTTTACAAAGCAGCCGTTTTGTTAAAAAAAATTGCCTTTTTTACATAGAGATGTTCATGTGATATTTTCTTTTCAGCTTTTTAAGGCTATACTGCATCACTTTCAAGTGATTTAGCATATGAGTATTATGTCCCTTTAATTCATTTTTCAATATCTGATGTTTTGTTTGACAATTAAGAAATTCTTGTCCTTAATTGGAATGTTACCACATTGGTAATAAATATACACTACATGTTATAATAAAATACAATTTTGCAATAAAAACAGTATCATAATAGAATACAATTTGTATCCTCATGTGGACAAACTGTACAAAATCCAGCAATTCAGAAAATGCCTTCTTCAACCTTGGTATCCATAAATTTCTAAAAGTAGTTCACATCTGCCATATCAGATTTTAAAGAATAGAAGGTATAAAACTACATAGGTGGGAGAGATAGAAAGCAACTTTTAATTTTGAAGGAGATGCAATGAATTATACATTTAAATCCATTACAAAGGGAATACACAGTGACATTGGTTAGACCCTCTTTTTAAAGATACCAGTAGCATTTTCTGATTTCTAAGATTTCTTATGGTTGATGGTGAAGTTTGTAATTTTCTATCTCTTTTTGTTATAAAAACTTTTTTTAATCTATGATGTACTATATTGTTTAAACACTAGATGGTGCTATTTCAAACTAGTTATAAATAATTGTTTTTGTTATAGAGATATTGAAGGTCCATTTAACCATGCTTTTTTTAACTATATAGTTGCTAATTCTATATCATGATTAGCTGTGTTTTTCTGTATTTCTCGGTTTTGTATGAAATAAATAAGGGAAGGGATATAGTAATGGTTACTGTAGTCCTTTCTGGGGTTGTGGTGCAAAAAAACAGACAGCTGGTGCTTTTCACATGTGATAGAGAGAACAATATCTGCTGAATATGAAGTCTCATTAATATGTCAAATGCATCACCAGGGTGCCAGAGCATAAAGGAAAATTATACAGTTTTAAAATATGTTCTCACTCACTGTATTTGTAAATTTAAAAAATAAATAAATACATTTGATCTATCTCTATTATTATATATTATTATTATTATTATTATTATTATTTTATAAAGCGCCAACAGATTTCGCAGCGCTGTCCATGGGTAAGAAGGTAAAAGCACAACGGAGAAACAGTAAAATAAAAGACAATATTTTACAGACAAACACAGGGGGAATTGAGGGCCTTATTCCCATGGGAACTTACAATCTAGATACATAAACACATGCACACACACATATATATATATATATACACAAAAAAACTAAAACTAACTAAAAACAGGCAAAGAAGATTGTGACTTACAGCCAGGCAAGGAAAAATATAATTTTTTGATAATTTTATTTAAAAAATATATATATACAGTATATAAAAATATCTGTGCAGCTTCCTTGTAACTTGACACACCGGGGAACCAGAGAATATACAATACTCCAAGAATCACTAGAGGGATCCAATAATTCAACAGGGGGAAATTGAGCAAACTTAAAGCCGACAGATGAATCTTTTTCCATAAGGGCTGACAAAAGAGCGCCCTCCAAACAGAGTTTTCCACTTATCTCATATGATTGGGGTAAATTTCTGTAAGTAGTCGCTTCAGAAGTTTTTCACTTGGATTATATACTTTATTGCACCCGCCGAGGTATGTATATATATGTATATATATATATATGTATATATATATATATATATATACCATTCCGTGAAACCGGAAATGCTGTGACGTCACTTCCGGTAAATTAAGAAATTTGCATGCACTATTGTAGTTTTGTGCTATTTGATTTTTGTATATGTACGCTTTTTTTGTTTTATCCTATCTGTTCAATTGACATCACAGCACTTCCGGTTTCACGGAACGGTGGAATGCACTATGCGCTCCAATACAGTTGTTTTTTGCGCCACTCTAAGCTGGGGGGTAGGTAGTAGGTACACTTTGTTTGATTGTTTGATTTAGAGTATTATTTAAGTGTGATGTTTAAACACAATTGTTATTCTGATGAAGGAGACATAATCTCCGAAAAACGTTTAATAAACCTTGCTGGTTTGAAGAGAAAGACCTGTGAGTGCATTACTTTGGAGGAAATATTGGTTGTGTCACGCCGCGCCACTCTAGCCATTGCTAGGGGCGCAGTGTCTCCTTCCTTGCTCGTTGCCTAGGGCTGTGTCGGGTCTGGATGCGTGCGGTGCTGATGTCATCGCCGCACGCTCCTCTCCCTCTCTGATGCTGGTCACATGCTGTGGCGCGAATCCTACACCTATGTAAGTGATCCCAGTAAGATTTATTACTGCCCAAGAATAGGTGTTACTTTCTGTGCTCCTGGGTGTGATAGATCGTACTGCCTTATTGTTATACTTCTGCTGAACCCTGCCTGTCTGACTAGTCTGCCTCTTAACCCCTAAATTGCTGGATTGATTACTGCTGCTGAACCCTGCCTGTCTGACTACTCTGCCTCTTAACCCCTAAACTGCTGGATTGATTACTGCTGCTGAACCCTGCCTGTCTGACTGCTCTGCTGATTAACCCCTGTTGTTCTGGATTGATTCTTTGTTGCCGAACCCTGCCTGCCTGGCCATTCTTGTGGTGTGCCCTTGGACTGCTTTACTGTTGCCAAATCTTGCCTGCCTGACCATTCTAGTGGTGTGCCCTTGGACTATTTTGCTGTTGCCAAACCTTGCCTGCCTGACCATTCTAGTGGTTTGTCCTTGGACCGCTCTGCCCTTGCTGCCTGTGGTGAGTGCCGCCTTCCTCATCTTACTAACTTTCTCTATTCCCTATCTTTCCGGCTCAACACCGGGGTAACAAGACTACTGGCCGAGTTCGGTCTGATAGAGGAATATCCCACAAGCATTACATTATACTTGGGCCATGCAGCCAGATGAGGTGTCATGAGCTGTTTATCTTCAGGAACAGATGTTGGGAACCCATAAAACACAGTTGCAGAATATGGATTCCAAGCTAGAGGCTATTAGCGCTCATCTCTCCTTACTAGTTACAGCGAGGGATACCGCTCCTGTTGTTTCACCACCAGCCCCTACTCCTAGTACTGTGATGTCTTCCTCTGCTTCTGGAAGTATACCCCAGATACCATTGCCTGACAAGTATTAAGGTACTACTGATTTCAGGGGCTTTCTAAACCAATGCAGGCTGCACTTCTGCAATGATCCTCACACCTTTCAGTCTCACCAGTCAAGGGTCCTACTGAAAGACAGGGCCCTAGCATGCGTCTCTCCCCTTTTGGAACAGAACGCATCAAAGATTAACTCACTTATCGTAATATTCCTTCTTCTTTGGATGACTTTATAACGCTTTGTATCAGTCTGGACTCTCGCTTTCAGGAAAGACAAGCTGAGAGAGACAGAACAAGGAGAGTCCTTCCCTCCCGTCCTCCTGTTTGCCCAGTTTCGGCAGCATCCGCTACCCCTTAAGCAGCTCCAGTTACCTCAGTGGAGGAACCCATGGATCTCTCCTCCTTCTAACCTTCAGAGTCTGAAAGACAGAGAAGAAGGAGACTGAGACTATGCTTTTATTGTGGATCTAACTACCACCAACTAAAGGACTGTGACATTCGGCCGGAAAAAGCCAATGCTTAGGGGATAACAAAGGGGTACCTCTAAGCATGATCTCTACTAAATCCCCTAACTCCTCTTGGATCCTGGTACCTGCTACCCTACCTTCCTTCAGAATACTATCCACACTCAAGCCTTCATTGATTCAGGAGCAGCTGGAAACTTCCTGGATCACCGTTTCATGATTCAAGCTGGCTTGCCTCTTCTGCAGAAAAGACATTGTCTCAAAATAACTACTTTGGATGGCACCCCCCTTGGTTCAGGCCTGATCCCTTTTGAGTCAGCACCCCTGACCCTGACTGTGGGGTCCTTCACACCGAACAACTGCAGTTCAAGGTCATTCATTCCCCAGCACAACCTGTCATCCTTGGTCTTCCGTGGCTTTGGGTACACAATCCACAGTTCAACTGGGCCGAGGGACAACTGGCCTCCTGGGGTACCTCCTGTTTCCACTCCTGCCTTGCTAAAGTCACTCCTCTGCCCCATATCCTCATAGCCAGTATACAGGCTCCTTCTAACCCTCCTTCAGTATACACAGACATTGCGGATATGTTTGAGAAAAAAGCAGCCGACGTGCTGCCACCCCACCGTCCTTATGACTGCAAGATCGACCTCCTGGAGCCCCACTTCCTAAAGGGAGGACTTATCCACTCTCCAAAGCTGAAACCAAATCCATGTAGGAATTCATCCAAGAGAACCTAGTTAAAGGTTTAATTCGCCCTTCCTCGTCTCCTGCTAGGGCAGGCTTCTTTTTTGTCATTAAGCAGGATGACACGCTCAGACCCTGCATTGTCTACAGGGCCTTGAACAACATAACCATCAAGAATCGCTATCCCATACCATTAATCACCGAACTGTATGACTCACTCCAGGATGCTCGCTTTTTCACCAAATTGGACTTACGTGGGGCATACAATATGATTCGTATCTTTCCAGGCCACGAATGGAAGAACGCCTTCAACACGAGATCTGGGCATTTGTCAACAATGTCTTCCGTGACCTCCTCAACCAAACTGTCATCATCTATCTGGATGACATCCTTGTTTTCTCTTCCACTTTAGAGGAGCATCATAGACACGTGAAACAGGTACTTCAATGTCTCAGAGACAATTCTTTGGTAGGCAAGCTAGAAAAATGTGAGTTTGATCAAGTTCAGATCCAATTTCTTGGTTATGTCATCTCGAAAGGAGGGTTTTGTCATGGATCCTGCTAAACTCACCGCAGTTCTGGAATGGCCTCAACCTACTTCTCTAAAGGAGTTTATAAAGAACTTTTCTCAAACAGTCGCTCCTCCCACTTAATGACCAAAATGGAACAAAGATTGTAAACATTGGTCTCCCGAAGCCATAAGTGCCTTCTCTCATCCTGATCCTGACCTACAGTTCACTTTAGAGGTTGATGCCTCCGAGATAGGGGCTGAAGCAGTTCTTACCCAAAGGGATCCTGTGACCTCCACATCACACCCTGTAGCTTTTTTCTCTTTACTCCAGCTAAGAGGAACTATGATGTGGGTAATCGTGAACTCTTAGTCATTAAGATGGCTTTGACCGAATGGCGTCATTGGTTAGAGGGCACCGCCAATCCCATTCAGATTCTCACTGACTACAAGAATCTGACTTATCTAGAGACCGCTCATCAACTCAATTCTCGACAGGCCAGATGGGCCTTGTTCTTTTCCAGTTTTAACTTTGTGGTCTCTTATCTTCCTGGGACCAAGAACAAGAAGGTGGACGCTCTTTCCCGTCAGTTCCCTCACTCAAGTGATTCTTCTGAAGCTCCTATTGAACACATCCTACCACCCTCCTTTGTTGTTGCTCAACTAAACACCACCCTTCTGCAAAGATTGCAACGTGCCCAGTCTAGTAAACCTCCTGGAGCCCCCGTGGCCTCTGATATCCTCTTTGTACCTCTGAACCTACGCATCCCTGTGCTAGCCTGGGCTCATGATAGCAAACTCTCAGGACATCCTGGTTCGACTAGGACTTTCATGCGTCTTTCCCAACATGTATGGTGGCCTACTATGAAGTCTGACGCTCAGGATTATGTGAAGGCCTGCACAGCTTGTGCTGCCAATAAGACTCTCCGATCTTTGCCTCCTGGCTTGCTCCAACCATTATCCATTCCCAAACAACCATGGGCACACATAACAATGGATTTCATTGTGGACCTTCCTCCTTCTGACCACTATACAGTTATCTGGGTTGTGGTGTATCGCTTTTCCAGACTGGCTCATTTTGTACCCCTAACCAAACTGCCTTCTGCCCAAGAATTATCGTCTCTCTTTCTCTTGCATGTGGTACATCTTCATGGCATTCCTGTGAGTATTGTTTCCGACAGAGGTCCACAGTTCATCTCTGCCTTTTGGAGAGCTTTTTATAAGTTGCTTGGAACCACTGTTTCTTTGTCTTCTGGCTACCATCCTCAAACCAACAGACTAACTGAGAGAGGAAATCAGGATCTTAAAACCTACCTTAGAGCCTTTGTCAATGCTCGCCATACCAACTGGTCTGAGTTATTACCCCTAGCTGAGCTGGCAAGAAACACTCATTAGCACTCTTCTCTTCGATGTTCTCAATTTCAAGCTGCAGCAGGGTATCAAACTTGTGTCTTCCCTCTTTCTACTCAGTCCACTGGTGTTCCACTGGTGCAGACTGACATGTCACTAGACTCACCACTCATTGGCAACGTATTCGCTCTCAGCTACGTTCAGCTGTCTCTAGATATAAGAAGTTTGCTGATCGTCATAGAGCTTCTGTTCGTGCCATCCCAGTGGGTGAAAGTGTCTAGATCTCTACTCGACACATTCGTCTACGTCAACCCTGTCACAAATTGGGGCCTAGATTTATCGGCCCTTACAAGGTCCTGAAAACGCTGTCTCCTGTTGCCTACAAAGTGGCCTTGCCCAAAACCCTACGCATACATCCAGTCTTCCACATCTCATTACTCAAACCTTACATCAAGAACAGATATACCCGACTCCAAGCCCCTCCTCCTCTGCTCCTGGTCCGTGGTGACCCTGAATATGAAGTAGCTAATATCCTGGACTCCAGATACAGATGCAGACAACTGCAGTATCTGATACATTGGAAGGGTTACTGAGTGGCAGATCGTTCCTCGGTTCCTGCCCATGATGTGCATGCTCCATCCTTGGTCTCAAGATTCCATGCTGCTCATGTTTTGAAGCCGACTCTGGTTCCTGGAGGGAACCCTTGAGTGGGGGGCTATGTCACGCCGCACTGCTCTAGCCGTTGCTAGGGGCGCGGCGTCTCCTTCCTTGCTCGTTGCCTAGGGTTGTGTCAGGGCTGGATGTGTGCAGCGCTGACGTCATCGCCGCACGCTCCTCTCCATCTCTGATGCTGGTCACATGCTGTGGCGCGAATCCTACACCTATGTAAGTGATCCCAGTATGATCTATCACTGCCCAAGTATAGGTTTTACTTTGTGTGCTCCTGGGTGTGATAGATCGTATTGCCTTATTGTTATACTTCTGCTGAACTCTGCCTGTCTGACTACTCTGCCTCTTAACCCCTAAATGACTGGATTGATTACTGCTGCTGAACCCTGCCTGTCTGACTACTCTGCCTCTTAACCCCTAAATTGCTGGATTGATTACTGCTGCTGAGCCCTGCCTGTCTGACTATTCTGCCTCTTAACCCCTAAACTGCTGGATTGATCACTGCCGCTGAACCCTGCCTGTCTGACTGCTCTGCTGATTAACCCATGTTGTTCTGGATTGCCTCTTTGTTGCTGAACCCTGCCTGCCTGACCATTCTTGTGGTGTGCCCTTGGACTGCTTTACTGTTGCCAAATCCTGCCTGACCATTCTAGTGGTGTGCCCTTGGACTGTTTTGCTGTTGCCAAACCTTGCCTGCCTGACCATTCTAGTGGTTTGTCCTTGGACTGCTGTGCCCTTGCTGCTGGGGTCTGCCCTACCTGTGGTGAGTGCCGCCTTCCTCATCTTACTAACTTTTCTTCTCTGGGATATTCCCTATCTTTCTGGCTCGATGCCGGGATAACAAGACTACTGGCCGAGTTCAGTCTGATAGAGGAATATCCCATGAGCATTACAGGTTGCATTTCTGCACCCAGGCATTTGGCTTTTGGTGGGTGGATCTGAAGAAAGGATTCAAATTTATGTGAACAGAGTACCCCCTACTTTTGACCATACTTCATTCAGTGTTTGTGGACTTTGTTACATAGTCTCTGTCTTACTTCACCACATGTGTGGACATTACCATCGTCTTGTGAGGGACGTATAAAGATTTGCAAAATGAATTCAGAGTTAACTACACAGATGGAACCGGTAATTATGGAGGAACCAAACAGGGAGGATCCTGATACTCAGGCTAAGGTGGCACAAATTGGGACTGTCTCTTATACCCATAATGACGCAGCAAGAATCCAATTTGCAACGATTACAAGACCAACTGGTGAGACTCCTATCAATTTATATTATGCATTGTTAAAATTTAAAAAATGTGACGTTGATTTATCCTTACATGGCAGTTACTTATCAGACTATCATAATCATAGAATTAGCCATATACCAAAGGGCTTTAGGGTGCGTAACATCCCTACCATAGGCAGGGATAACCCAGAATTCAGAAATAAATGGTGTTATATTCTTAAAAAGTGCTCCCTAGATTTAGTGCTTTTGGTAATTGAAGAAGTCACTACACTGTTGGCAAAAGTTAAAATAGAGATACGTACATTTGAACAAACACATAACAGTACCTTGATCAATGACCAGCAAGAGAACTGGCTCAATAAATTAACTCAACAAACTGATAAATACCAAAATGAACTTATTACGTTCAAAAACAAGAAATTAGATACAGTGAATGCAGACTATGCACAGGGCAGGGTGTACAAGTGGCTCACTACCTCACAGGAGGGACATGGTAGGAGAAGACAAAGAACTAGAAGGGTTAAATTTGAGACAGTAGATACAAGTGGGGTGGATTCCTCTGATACAGATAGAAACTTCTCTCTGACATCTCAATCTACATCTCCCTCTATGAATACTTCTACCACACATAATTTTCCGTTCTCACACATGGGACACTCCACCCCGAGTCATTTTTAGGGGTAACTATGAGGTCCAGAGGAGGAGGCACAATAGACCCCATATCAGGAGCGCACAGCATCAGACACAGACCCCCCTGATGAGGCAGGCAGATGATATAGTTGTAAATTTGAGCATTCGTAAACTGACGCCAATTGAACGACAAGTACTTAACAAAGGCTTGTCTTTCGTCCCAAGTATGAATATTTCAGAATTAGATCTAAAATTGAATATTTAGAAACTAAATAAAAAACTCAAGATTAAAGAATTCTTTCAAATTAAGAACATCATAAGTACCACAACACAAGATGCTGACTATAAATGTAAAAAAACAAGTGGTTTTGAGCCAAAAAACAGTAGTCCCAGCACTAAAACTTTCATTAGGCTAGTGACACAGGATTTGGACCAAGAGTGCTTGAACAAAACATGGAAACACAATTTAAGTAAAATGGAAGTTAAAGCTATTCAAACGTTACAATCTAATACCTCTATTGTCACTATGCTGACCGACGAGGGCGGTGCTATAATTCTATCAAATTATGCAAACTATAGAGGTGACATTTTGGAGCAACTCTCTGATTTGGGTATATATCGAGAATTACCCTCAGACCCCACTTGTATCTTTAAGAAACAACTTGACAATCTGTTACAATTTGGGTACGAGCAGGGACACATTTCTGAGCAAATTTGTGACTTTTGCATTACTTAGTATCCCAGAATACCCATATTGTACACGATTCCCAAGATCCACAAAACACTCAATAAGCCCGATTATGGCCTAGTTTCCATTGAGGTGGTAAAGTTTTGAAACTCATGATAAAAGCATTTATCTCCATTAAAATCTATGGAGAATTTGTATGTTACAACCAGTTTCCTTTACCACCTCAATGGAAACAAGCCCTATGTCAGCTGTTCAATCACTCTTACAGCCAGTAGCCCAGTTTGTTGATGTACTTTTACAGCCAATTGTCAGATGTATACGTTCATCATTTTGGATACAAATTAACTCATTAGGCAATTGAAGGGTGTACAGATTCAGGCAGGGGATCTCCTGGTCACCCTAGATGTAAATAGCCTATATACCATCATTCCACATGATGTTGATCTGACAGCTGTGAAAGAACATCTACAAAACAATGAAGACTACAGGCATCAGTAGAGTTTTTGCTGATGCTCATTGAGTTTTGTTTGAACAAAAATTATTTTCGGTTTTAACAGGGATTCTACCCTTCAAATTGTGTGGACAGTGATGAGGTTGAATATGGCCCCATCCTATGCTAACATCTTTATGTCCCAATTTGAAGATAGATTTCTTTGGAACCATGATGTTGAATCTATTATCTTCTACCGAAGGTATATAGATTACGCCTTTTTTGATCTGGTGAGGGGGCCAAGAGAAGCTCCTTAACTGGTATGACAGTATCAATAATACATACACTACTGTTAGATTTAAAATGACAATCCATGAGCAACAGATACAATTTTTGGATCTAAGTATTTACATATCTGACAACACACTGGGCACAACTTTGTATAGTAAGCCTACAGAAATTCTATCGCATGCAGCTTGTCAATAGCACCCTGGAGGAGGTGCAGGAACTTACCCAAGAGGATTTAATCACACAGAAAGAAAAGACCACAGATAAGGATAGGCTCATCCTTGTGACCACCTTCTCACCTAATACCACCAATGCGGGTAAGATCCTGAGATCACACTGGCCTATAGTAACATCAGATCCTAAACTGAAGTTTGGACAGAGCTTGAAACCCATGGTGGGGTACAAAAGAGGGGTCAACTTACGTGATCTATTGGTCAAAACAAAGCTACACAACTAGACCTAAGGTGAATATCAAGTGCTCTTACAAATGCCTAGGATGCACAACATGCAATGGTCTTATTGCAACTAAGACCTTTCATCATCCTCACACCAACAAATTATTCACTATAAGGCAGTCCCTCTCATGCAATACCTCGCATGTTGTCTACTTGCTATTTTGCCCGTGTTCCAGCCTTTACGTCGGCAAAACCCAAGGGACCTTACGAGAACGCATGGCAAACCATAGGCTGGCTATCCAACAGGCACTTGAAAAAAGTGAATCAGAGCAACCAGTTGCCAGACATTGGGCTGAAATGCCACACCCTGTTTCGTCCATAAGATATGTGCTTATAGATCACATACCCAAGTTGGACAGTTCTAGTGATAGGAATAAGACTTTTTTGATTTGCGAGGCTCAGTGGATCTTTAGACTGGGCATTATATATCCGGGGGGATTGAATTCAACACCGGATTTTATTATATATGTTTAATTTACCTGAAGTGACATCACAGCACTTCCAGTTTCACTTCCGGTCACGCACTATGCGCTGCAATACAGTTGGCTGCCCCCTGCACATTCGCGGCCAATCGGCCACTAGTAGGGGGTGTCAATCAACCCGATCGTATCTAATCGGGCTGATTGTTTTTCGACTGCCTCAGAGGTGGTGGACGAGTTAAGGAGCAGTGGTCTTAAGACTTAACTTCTGTTTCCAGCGAGCCTGAAGGCTTGCGCGGAAACAGATGCATTGACGGGTTAATAAATAGATCCCTAAATGTGTTTTTTTGCAAACTTGTTTCTATTGTACACCAAGCACAACTTTGCAATTATTTTATAGATCACCTGCAGCATGCCAATCAATCATTAGCTGCTCTTGTCTCTAAAGTAATTTGTCCTCCCTGTGTTTGTTCTTTATAAGGGAGTTCATCACATTTTTTTTCCAGGTTTTAAAGACTTTGTAAGCTCCACTGTCTCTGAAATGTTGGTGGCTATGCCTCCTCCAAGTAAGCATAAAAGATCTGTCTGATAATCAGCCTACTATGGATTTATATTTCCATTCTGTTTCACTAAAGACTAAATCAGCAAAAGATCACCTAAAAGATTCAGACTCAGATTCCTCAGACTTGTCTTCTGAGGGTGAATATATTTGTCATGACCAAGAGTCTGTAACTGGGCAAGATTCATCTACTTTTATGTTTAAATTGTATCACCTTCGTACATTACTGATAGAAGTATTATGTACATGGTTTATCATTAGAGTGAATTTTATGTTATGTTACCTAACTTGCTTATCTGTTGATAATCATTTTTCCTTATTCATCTAACTATCACTCTCCTCAAATATGTATATTATACTGATTAAGTGTGTGTCTTAGCGACTAGAGACCTTAAAAGGCTGGAATGTTGCTGATAAGAAAAATACTCCCCCCCTTTGGTACCCTCAAAGTTCAATTTATGTGATATTATTTTGAACACCTTATACAGCTAAATAGATTAGGTGGTCCTGAACTGTATATACAGATTTACCAAACTTGGCCATTAACAAACTACCATCACTAGCCCAACAATAACATTGGTAATGCCTAACTATATGGGGAAATGTGGTATGATCTTATGTTCCAGCACCATATGGATGCAGTGCGTGTTACTAAGTAATTCAAGTTATTAGCCAAGTTACCAGGCATATGTTACTGAAGGTTTCAGGGTTTTTTTAGGACTCCCTGTAGAGGTGCGCTCACGGAAGGTAATGTCGGATAAAAAGTCCAATCGAGTCCAAAATACGGCAGCTCTTCCAATTGTTTGGGGTACGATGAGCGAATCTAGATTGAGGGTAAGAAGGCGCCAGACATAGGGTAATATTGTTACAATCTGCAAACACGCTCAAGTAACATATAGATGGAATACTTACAAACGCAGCGGCACCAAATTGTGCCTAGTGGGACAGACCGGGACCTCAACCGTCGCCCGGAAGACCAACCAATGGCGTGCACCAAACTCCCGCAGTCACGTGAATGTTGTAGCCAATCACCGATTCTTTGGGCTCACACACCTTCCTTGCAGACGTCCGATTCAAACAATAGGATCACAGTGTAGACAAACCAGGTGTCCCATACACTGCGGTTTCAAGATATTGATTGGTAACAGTGCTAGAGTGAAAGTAAAACCCACTCCAAACGAGGTACACTTATTTCTTACTTAAATCTATCGCACACCAGTAGACAGGCGTATGACGTCATACGCCTGTCTACTGGTGTGCGATAGATTTAAGTAAGAAATAAGTGTACCTCGTTTGGAGTGGGTTTTACTTTCACTCTAGCACTGTTACCAATCAATATCTTGAAACCGCAGTGTATGGGACACCTGGTTTGTCTACACTGTGATCCTATTGTTTGAATCGGACGTCTGCAAGGAAGGTGTGTGAGCCCAAAGAATCAGTGATTGGCTACAACATTCACGTGACTGCGGGAGTTTGGTGCACGCCATTGGTTGGTCTTCCGGGCGACGGTTGAGGTCCCGGTCTGTCCCACTAGGCACAATTTGGTGCCGCTGCGTTTGTAAGTATTCCATCTATATGTTACTTGAGCGTGTTTGCAGATTGTAACAATATTACCCTATGTCTGGCGCCTTCTTACCCTCAATCTAGATTCGCTCATATGTTACTGAATCTGTATTATGTTGTTTAGAACTAACTGCAAAACTTAATTGGCATCTTGGTGGGTTTTACTATCCACTTGATTCAGTCAATTATTCTATATCAAGCAATAGAATAGGGTACATATGTGGCCCCTCTATCAAGGAGTTAACTTGCTTTGGTCTCCTATATTCCCCTCTAGATGCCTCAATATTATGAATTCTTCTATATATTGTTATGTTTTATTTTTATAGCTTCCATTATTTGAGGTGTTTATAAATTCCAGTCAAGGATCCAAGAGTAGCCCATCATTACTTACATCATACTAGTTCATTTGCCCTCCTTTGAACTCTGAGTCTTCAGGACCCGCCCGTCGCCCTGGCAGATGGGTTTGCTCCCCAAGTATTTCATGATTGTTTTGTTTTTACAGTTTGGCAAATTAATACGTTTGTTGAAACATAGTGATGTTTATATATACTGAAGTAGTTAGAGTAAGAAGATGTTCATGTCTTTTCAGCTTTTTGACTTATGTATTTTGTACATTTAAATGAGCAAACTGGATGCTCTGTACATCCTTACCCTCAATAAAAACTATTAAAAACAATGGATATGTTGCTAGCAAAGTGCCTGTTCTAGCTGTGTCTACACAAATAACCACTCCTTATTGGCTTTTCTAAATATGACACCTAGTGGTAGTGGAGTGACTATTGAAAGAAAAATGCAGCAAACTATGCATTAATGCATAGATAATAATACCCACCAATATGTGTATGTTAATTAATTGCAAGACTGCAAAAACGTTATGATTAAAAGGTATTTAATACTGTCCTTTTAAAGGAATCACTCCATATGGCAATTTTATTATGATCTATTATGTTTCTTTTAATCCAGATATTAATTCTCAACACAGAATAATATAAATATTTACATTATATCTGGGCTAATTCTTCTTTATTATTTTTTTATTTCAATATTGTATTTTGTTTGAGGCTGTCTATTCACTTGATGGCGGTCATTAGGAAATTCTACCACTAGGTGGTGCTAGACTATCATAAACATACGTGTTGATTACTCAGCATTGTTAGTTATTGGTTATATTTAATATTGATTGCTTTTTTATTTAAATTTGAAAGCTTTTTGTGTAATAGAGTAATTGTATAGCCATGAAGCCTGACATTTTAAATGTCATTGTAACAAGGACCACTTTGTTTTAATTTCATATGTTAGTGTTTCTGAATTCTAGTCCTTATAGGGACAGTAAGACAAAAAGTTTATTTCATGGTTCAGATAGAAAAATCAACTTTGAGCAACTTTCCAATTTACTTGTATTATCTAATTTGCTTTGTGCTCTTAGAATCCTTTGTTGAAAACCATACCTAGGTAGACTCAGGAGCAGCAATGCACCACTAGGAGCTAGCTGGTGATTGGTGGCTGCACATTAATGCCTCTTGTCATTGGCCCATCCAAAGTGTTCAGCTAGCTCCCAGTAGTGTGTTGCTGCTCCTTCAACGAAAGATACCAAGAGAATGAAGCAAACCTGATAATATAAGTAAATTGGAAAGTTGTTTAAAATGTGCTGCTCTATCAGATTCATGAAAGAAAAATTTTTGGGTTTCAATTCCCTTTAACGAACGCTAATAGGACATATTTTAAAGGGGTAGTACAATCAAAATGAAAGAAAAAAAAATCCGGTTTACTTCTGGTATCAAATTTGTTTAATTCTCTTGGTATTGTCTATTGAAGAACAAAACTACATAGGGGCCCATTTATCAAGCTCCGAACGGAGCTTGTGGGCCCGTGTTTCTGGCGAGTCTTCAGACTTGCCAGAAACAGCAGTTATAAAGCAGCGGTCTAAAGACCGCTGCTCCATAACCCTGTCCGCCTGTGCTCAGCAGGCGGACAGGAATCGCCAGAAATCAACCCGATCGAGTACGATCGGGTTGATTGACACCCCCCTTGCTAGCGGCCTATTGGCCACGAGTCTGCAGGGGCCGGCGTTGCACCAGCAGCTCTTGTGAGCTGCTGATACAATGCTGAATACGGAGAGCGTATTGCTCTCCGCATTCAGTGAGGTCTTGCGGACCGGATCCTTACTGTCGGATCAGGTCCGCAAGACCTTTGATAAATAGGCCCCATAGACTCATAGCGGCTCAGAAATGTGTATATGTGTTTAGCTCTCTTGACAGCTGTGTTTGCAACAATTTTTGCAACAATGTTATACATAGTTGCATAAACTGCTGCAATAGAACACAAAATATTTATATTTGGACTTTTAATTGGTTTAGGTTGTCACATTTCTTGGGAAATATTTTTACCAGTAAATGGAAAAAAGAGCATACATTTACATTAATAATTATACAGCATAACTCAAAAACTAAAGCTGTGAAGTTTTTAATTAAAGTAACATTTGTTTAAAATTCCATCACACTTAAAAGTTTCACCATAACAAGACTTTTTTTCTATATTAATTCTTTATTATCTACATCAACATAAAATTTAAATATTGCAGCCATACCAGTAAAATACTGCCTGGGTGACAGCTTTAAATTGGATTTGGGATGTGGGATGTTTAAGAGCTTGTTGAAAGTGACCCAACAGTATTTTGTCATGTCAGAGAGGCGGGGACGGGCGTAGGTGGGGCATAAGTTAGACCAGGTTGGCTGTGGGCATGGCTCGGTGGGCATTGGGTGTGGCTGAGCAGGTCATGGGCGTTGATCTAGCACTCCCTTAAAACTAGGATGCCAAGTGGCTGCAGGGAGGAGGCAGGACAGATCTCCCAACCCGTAACAATGCCTCACAGGTTAGGAGGTTAAAAAAAATCATAGTATACAACAATATTCGTCTGTAGAATACATGGAAGAACTGCTCCAGTTCTTATGGATTTTTAACTCAGAGTTTAATTTTAGCTTCTGCTGCATTAGTTGAAAAATCAAATCCTCAGTGGAAACAACATTTTCTATTTTTCCCCACTCATCATTTAAAGAAATTGCTCACAAAATTCTATTGAGGTGGTACTTACAAGATAAAGCCCAATGCATGCATCAGTTGATCATTGCCCTAGGGTTGGCACAGAAACGTATGGCTTTGGTGGGCATGTTTCTTATTAATAGGGGCATAACTAGATCTCACTGGGTCCCAGGGCAAAGGCTGTGATAGGACCCCCATTTGCCATTTATGGCTGTATCCATTCAGCATAAACTGAGGCGACAGCCTCATAGAAGCAAGGGGAGCTGCTTCTCTGTTACTATGAATTATCCTTCCCCATTGGTTAGTCTACACCAGAGGATGTACACTTGCGTAGCCGTCTTGTACAAATATGGGGACAGGTAATGCAGTGCCAAATCAACCCCCCTAGATGTAGGGGTCTGGTCCAAAATGAAACCTCTGAGACCCAGTTACACGCCTGCTTACTAAGCATTTCTGGTCTGAAAACTACAAACTACTGGAGGTTTGATGGAGCATTTGATTTCTCCTTGGCGAGGGGAAGGCGGAACAAAGACATTTTTCAGAGGTGTTTTACAGCACAAGCAGGCACAATAAATAGTAATGGAATATTCCAATGTTTTATTTCCTTTAATTCAACATTTTTAATTGTATGTCTGGGAGAGTTAAAAAATATTCAAACACTAACGCCTAGATTTAGAGTTTTGCGGCCAAAGGGGTGTGTTAGCTACGAGTCGTTTTTCCCCCCGCACCTTTTAAACAATGCTGGTGTTTAGAGTTCTATGAAGGGCTGCGCTAGGCTCCAAAAAGGGAGCGTACAGGCATATTTACCGCCACTGCAACTCTCAATACCAGCGTTGCTTACGGACGCGGCCAGCTTCAAAAACGTGCTTGTGCACGATTCCCCCATAGGAAACAATGGGGCAGTTTGAGCTGAAAAAAAACCTAACACCTGCAAAAAAGCAGCGTTCAGCTCCTAACGCAGCCCCATTGTTTCCTATGGGAAACACTCTCTAAGTCTGCACCTAACACCCTAACATGTACCCCGAGTCTAAACATCCCTAGCCTTACACTTATTAACCCCTAATCTGCTGCCCCCGTTATCGCTGACCCCTGCATATTATTATTAACCCCTAATCTGCCGCTCCGTACACCGCCGCAACCTACGTTATCCCTATGTACCCCTAATCTGCTGCCCCTAACACCGCCAACCCCTATACCCCTATATTATATTTATTAACCCCTAATCTGCCGCCCCCAACGTCGCCACCTAAATACAAAAAGTGTGATAAATCAGCAGCGCCCAAAAACAACAAAGATCAGATATGTTCCCTTAAAAATGAAACAAATGTGAACGAATGATTATGTGTAAATAATCAAATACAAGTGCAAAAACACAACAATAAATGTCCCACACACTGGGTGGTGTGAGATAAACTCATATACAAAAATGTCAATCAAACCGGTATCAGGTGTGTGACCCAAAAAGTCCAAAGTTGATGGTATGGCAGCATAAGACTTCTTCCAAAAATGAAGGCAATTCAAACGTGGCAAATCTGTATAGAATACAATAAAGAAGAAGGCGCCAACATAGTGTGAATCTGTATTGAAAGTTGTTCACTCCCTACACATATATGGTACTTACGAGAAGTAAAGCACTTGAGAAGTGCTACAACGACTTTCTGGAGCATTAACAGCTGTCCAGGTAGCTGATCTCTCGTCCTCAAAGTGAGCTCCTAGTACTGTGTACAGTCTGCAGCAATTTGCAGCTTGAACCCTTTCACCTGCTCCTTTCTCTCGCTGTGTAATATGAGAGATGCCCAAACCAGGTGGGCTGGTAGCTATGATCGGATTTCAAATGTTGGTTAAAATAACGATTCCTAAAACATATATCACTCAGCCGTGATCAGATATGGTTAAAAACAAATGTTTATTTCATAAACATATATCACAACGCGTTTCCCGGTCTACCTTGACCGCTTCCTCAGGTGAATAAACCAAATCTAAAATACACAGCTTATATTGGCTTAACTCGGCGTTCAAGCCGAATTAAAGCGCATGCGTGAAGGAGTATACAATCCCCATAGCGAACAGGGGTGTGTAACACCGTTAGAATGATTGGTCATCTGTATGAAACAACAGACCAACCACAGAGTACTGTGGTGACACACCTCCAAAGTGTGTGTAAGTGTATATCCTTTAGTTTCTGGTATGCAGGTTTCTGCAAATAGCGTAATATCATTTAAAAGACAGGTAATTATTTGTTCTTCTATGATAATATACATAAAATTACCAAAAGTGGCTATTTGTGTCATAGCGTTACTAGGTTATTAATGCGTGCGTTCTAGCGTCTCATGGGGATAGTACTCCTTCATGCATTTACAAAAATTACTGTACTATATATCAGAGACAATAGTTCCTAACTCCATGGTCTAAAATATACAAAATCTAATGCTGTATAAAAATATATATGAATATATATGAAAATAATAAAAAGATATAATAATAAAAAAATATATTAAAATATTACCCCTAATAACAAAGATAACAAATGTGAATACTCCTAAACATAATGTAAATACCTATAAATAATGATATTGCTCATTATATATAAAAATATATTAGTCTATGTGTACTGTTGTTAATACAGATTGCATCATGTAATACAGCTATCCCACTCAAATTCTCTCTCTGGGGTTTCGTAATGAGATCTATAATTGTTGGTGGTGTATTATAATGTATCTGAACAGAGTCTATTAAATGGAAAACTAATACTAGAGAATAATTACTGATAATAAGATAAACTATTAGCTCATAACTAAATAGGACTATGACCTAGTTAAATGCCGCCATATCAAGATTCTCATTAAGACCATATGGATTTAATGTTTTTAATTTCCAAATCCAGTACGTCTCTCTTTGTCTTAAGTCCGTTAATCTATTTCTACCCCATTTGGATGAGATTTGTTCAATAGGAAAAATACTATATAGATCTGTCTGCCCCTCATGACAACAAACTCCATGTCTAGAGACACTATGTTTAATACACGATTTTTTCACATTTCTCATGTGTTCACCCCATCTTTTTTTCAGGGGTCTAGATGTTCTCCCTATATACTGTAAGCCACACTTGCATTCCAGTAAGTATATTACGAAAGAGGAATCACATGAAAAATAAGTCTTTATCTCAAATTCCTCTTTCGTGGAAAAAGACCTGAACTTATACTTATCTCCCTTTGTAAAATCACAAAGCCCACAGTTAGCTCTATTACATTTATAGAACCCTTTCTTATTAGACAACCAATTTTTTGTCTTATGTTCACCATTTTTTCCAAATTTCTTCATCACTATTTTGCTAGGGGCAAGTTTATTTTTTAGAGTAGGTGCTCTTTTAAATGTGCATATGGGGTTTTCATCTAAAATGTTCCTTAATACCGGATCATTCAGTAGAATGTTCCAATGCTTGCGAACAATTCTCTTAATTTTATCATGGTTTGAGGTATATTTAGTTATAAATCTCAAATTGTTATTTTTATTCAATTTATTCTTATTCGTGTCTATCTCATCTAGATTTCTACGTTCTAGGTTTTCCTTCTCTTTTATAGTTTTGAAAAATTCAGATCTATCTTTATTTCTAGCCTTTAAATAGCTCTCCTCTATTAGGTCCCCAGGATAATTCCTTTCAAAGAATCTCTTTTTTAGGATACCTGCTTGTTCGTCATATAGAGTTAGATTAGTACAATTCCTACGAATTCTAGAAAACTGATTGTATGGAATATTTCTCTTCCATGCCTTATAATGATTGCTTTTATAATTCAAGTAACTATTTGTATCCACTGTTTTAAAGTGGGTTTTGGTCACTATATGACCAACTTGGTCCCAATATAGTACCAAGTCCAAAAATTCAATACGATCTATATTAATATTATGAGTAAACTTAAGTCCCATGTTGTTTTCATTCAATGATTTAATAAAGTCTAGGGCCTTATCCTCTGAACCTTCCCAGATAAAGATAAGGTCATCTATAAAACGGCCATAGAACACCAGATTTACCCCCAGAGGGGAACTATATATGTATCTTTCTTCAAACACCCCCATAAATAAATTTGCAAAGCTGGGGGCAAATCTGGTGCCCATGGCCGTTCCTTTGATCTGCAAAAAAAATTGTTCCTGATAAACAAAATAATTATGTTTCAACACAAATGAAATTGCTTCTAACAAAAATAATCTCTGTTTACTGGGTAAAAATTGATCTCTTTTCAAAAAAACATCTACAGCATCTATACCCAGATGATGCTCTATATTGGAATAGAGAGCTGTCACGTCACAAGTGAACCAGATAAGTTTGCGTCCTGCCTTTTCTATTTTTGATAACTTAGCTATTAGGTCTGGGGTGTCTTTGATATATGACGGAAGCCCCTTCACTATTTTCTTTAAGAATTGATCAATATATTCAGATAAGTTGCAGGTCAGACTCCCTATGCCCGAAATAATGGGCCTACCCGGTGGATTATTAGTACACTTATGTATTTTCGGGAGGTGATAGTAATATGCTAGATTGGGTGACATAGGGACCAGATATTCTTTCTCCTTTTTTGTTAAGATCCCCTCTAGAAACCCTTTATCTATCATTTTAATTAACTGAATCATATAAGTTTTAGTGGGATTAAATGTGAGTTTTTTATAATAATTTTGATCTAAAAGGATCCTATTCGTCTGACATATTTTGCAGAACCACCCCTCCTCCTTTGTCCGCCTGCCTAATCACCAAGTTGTCTTTTTTAGCTAATCTTGACAAGGCTTTAATCTCATATAAATTCAGATTGGAGTTTCCCACTTTCTTCTCTAGTGCACTGAACTCCTCTAAAACGAGATTTTGGAATAAAGAGATATATGGACTGTTAACTGGCGGGTTAAAATTAGATCTTAACATTAAATTTGAATGGATATAGTCATCAAATAATGCATTACATAACTCTTCTGGTTCATGATATACTATATTATTTGTTGGTCTTTCTGGCATATCATCAGTAATGATAGCTAATTGTGTTGTATTGTTGATTTTTTTATCACAAAAGTACTTTTGCATAGACAGTTTTCTTACAAACCGATTGAGATCTACGAACAATTCGAACAAATTATGTTCATTAGATGGACAAAAGGATAGACCCCTATTTAATACGCACACTTCTTCGTTTGTGAGATTGTGGCTTGAGAGATTGAAGATACCTTCTTTCATTATCTCAAATCTCTTCTTTTTGGCAGATTTACCTCTGCCTCTCCTGCCACGCTTGCGTATGATCTTTTTTGTGGTGTAAAAGTTCTTATATTTTCTATCTTTAGAGGAGCTCTCTCTAACTGCTTTAGACGTATGGGCATATGTCTCTGGTGTGTTAAATTGGGGCCTTGCTCTCTGTTTGACTGAAAATCCTGTGTATTTTGTGATCTCCAATCAGATTTTCTATTAGCCCCGTTATACTGATCATAATACTGTTGTTTATTTCTATTTTGTGATGAATTTCTATAATATTCATCATTTCTATGTCTGTCCTCTCCAAACTGATTATGTCTGTTGTTAAAGGAATTTCTTGGTGAAGAGTAGTTATTACTCTTAGGTCTCCTATTACTAGAATAACCCTCCTGATGGGTGTAGTTATTTCTATCTCTCCATATATCAGGATTAATCCTAGAAGGACCTGGCGATTGATAATCCGTCCTCAAATATTGATTATTGCCCACATTTTTCTTTTTGTCTTTCGGTTTTTTATAGTTAACTTTAACCCATTTGTTATTGATATCTCCTTCTAGTTCTAAATTTTCCTTTTGTTCACCATTATTCTCATAATCTCATCTGAATATATTGATCAATTCTTAAAGAAAATAGTGAAGGGGCTTCCGTCATATATCAAAGACACCCCAGACCTAATAGCTAAGTTATCAAAAATAGAAAAGGCAGGACGCAAACTTATCTGGTTCACTTGTGACGTGACAGCTCTCTATTCCAATATAGAGCATCATCTGGGTATAGATGCTGTAGATGTTTTTTTGAAAAGAGATCAATTTTTACCCAGTAAACAGAGATTATTTTTGTTAGAAGCAATTTCATTTGTGTTGAAACATAATTATTTTGTTTATCAGGAACAATTTTTTTTGCAGATCAAAGGAACGGCCATGGGCACCAGATTTGCCCCCAGCTTTGCAAATTTATTTATGGGGGTGTTTGAAGAAAGATACATATATAGTTCCCCTCTGGGGGTAAATCTGGTGTTCTATGGCCGTTTTATAGATGACCTTATCTTTATCTGGGAAGGTTCAGAGGATAAGGCCCTAGACTTTATTAAATCATTGAATGAAAACAACATGGGACTTAAGTTTACTCATAATATTAATATAGATCGTATTGAATTTTTGGACTTGGTACTATATTGGGACCAAGTTGGTCATATAGTGACCAAAACCCACTTTAAAACAGTGGATACAAATAGTTACTTGAATTATAAAAGCAATCATTATAAGGCATGGAAGAGAAATATTCCATACAATCAGTTTTCTAGAATTCGTAGGAATTGTACTAATCTAACTCTATATGACGAACAAGCAGGTATCCTAAAAAAGAGATTCTTTGATAGGAATTATCCTGGGGACCTAATAGAGGAGAGCTATTTAAAGGCTAGAAATAAAGATAGATCTGAATTTTTCAAAACTATAAAAGAGAAGGAAAACCTAGAACGTAGAAATCTAGATGAGATAGACACGAATAAGAATAAATTGAATAAAAATAACAATTTGAGATTTATAACTAAATATACCTCAAACCATGATAAAATTAAGAGAATTGTTCGCAAGCATTGGAACATTCTACTGAATGATCCGGTATTAAGGAACATTTTAGATGAAAACCCCATATGCACATTTAAAAGAGCACCTACTCTAAAAAATAAACTTGCCCCTAGCAAAATAGTGATGAAGAAATTTGGAAAAAATGGTGAACATAAGACAAAAAATTGGTTGTCTAATAAGAAAGGGTTCTATAAATGTAATAGAGCTAACTGTGGGCTTTGTGATTTTACAAAGGGAGATAAGTATAAGTTCAGGTCTTTTTCCACGAAAGAGGAATTTGAGATAAAGACTTATTTTTCATGTGATTCCTCTTTCGTAATATACTTACTGGAATGCAAGTGTGGCTTACAGTATATAGGGAGAACATCTAGACCCCTGAAAAAAAGATGGGGTGAACACATGAGAAATGTGAAAAAATCGTGTATTAAACATAGTGTCTCTAGACATGGAGTTTGTTGTCATGAGGGGCAGACAGATCTATATAGTATTTTTCCTATTGAACAAATCTCATCCAAATGGGGTAGAAATAGATTAACGGACTTAAGACAAAGAGAGACGTACTGGATTTGGAAATTAAAAACATTAAATCCATATGGTCTTAATGAGAATCTTGATATGGCGGCATTTAACTAGGTCATAGTCCTATTTAGTTATGAGCTAATAGTTTATCTTATTATCAGTAATTATTCTCTAGTATTAGTTTTCCATTTAATAGACTCTGTTCAGATACATTATAATACACCACCAACAATTATAGATCTCATTACGAAACCCCAGAGAGAGAATTTGAGTGGGATAGCTGTATTACATGATGCAATCTGTATTAACAACAGTACACATAGACTAATATATTTTTATATATAATGAGCAATATCATTATTTATAGGTATTTACATTATGTTTAGGAGTATTCACATTTGTTATCTTTGTTATTAGGGGTAATATTTTAATATATTTTTTTATTATTATATCTTTTTATTATTTTCATATATATTCATATATATTTTTATACAGCATTAGATTTTGTATATTTTAGACCATGGAGTTAGGAACTATTGTCTCTGATATATAGTACAGTAATTTTTGTAAATGCATGAAGGAGTACTATCCCCATGAGACGCTAGAACGCACGCATTAATAACCTAGTAACGCTATGACACAAATAGCCACTTTTGGTAATTTTATGTATATTATCATAGAAGAACAAATAATTACCTGTCTTTTAAATGATATTACGCTATTTGCAGAAACCTGCATACCAGAAACTAAAGGATATACACTTACACACACTTTGGAGGTGTGTCACCACAGTACTCTGTGGTTGGTCTGTTGTTTCATACAGATGACCAATCATTCTAACGGTGTTACACACCCCTGTTCGCTATGGGGATTGTATACTCCTTCACGCATGCGCTTTAATTCGGCTTGAACGCCGAGTTAAGCCAATATAAGCTGTGTATTTTAGATTTGGTTTATTCACCTGAGGAAGCGGTCAAGGTAGACCGGGAAACGCGTTGTGATATATGTTTATGAAATAAACATTTGTTTTTAACCATATCTGATCACGGCTGAGTGATATATGTTTTAGGAATCGTTATTTTAACCAACATTTGAAATCCGATCATAGCTACCAGCCCACCTGGTTTGGGCATCTCTCATATTACACAGCGAGAGAAAGGAGCAGGTGAAAGGGTTCAAGCTGCAAATTGCTGCAGACTGTACACAGTACTAGGAGCTCACTTTGAGGACGAGAGATCAGCTACCTGGACAGCTGTTAATGCTCCAGAAAGTCGTTGTAGCACTTCTCAAGTGCTTTACTTCTCGTAAGTACCATATATGTGTAGGGAGTGAACAACTTTCAATACAGATTCACACTATGTTGGCGCCTTCTTCTTTATTGTATTCTATACAGATTTGCCACGTTTGAATTGCCTTCATTTTTGGAAGAAGTCTTATGCTGCCATACCATCAACTTTGGACTTTTTGGGTCACACACCTGATACCGGTTTGATTGACATTTTTGTATATGAGTTTATCTCACACCACCCAGTGTGTGGGACATTTATTGTTGTGTTTTTGCACTTGTATTTGATTATTTACACATAATCATTCGTTCACATTTGTTTCATTTTTAAGGGAACATATCTGATCTTTGTTGTTTTTGGGCGCTGCTGATTTATCACACTTTTTGTATTTAATTGTATATCTTTGGCACTGGTCAGCTAGCGACTTATACACACATTGTATATATTTTTTTTTTTTATATATTATTGAACAGTAGTTTCACTATTAGTTTGTTCACATAGTTATATTGTAGGGGTGCACATTTTTTGACACTATGCAAAGTAAAGAGGAGAGAGTCAATTCACGTCAAATTTTGAGCAATCTAGATACCCCTTTAGAGGTATTATCTAAAGGAGATGATGAACTCACAATGGTTCAATTATTTCACAAATTAGAAGATGCTTTGAAACAGGAACACAGACATTGGTGGGATATAGACACTTTAAAAAAATATAAAAATAAAGGTCACATACCAAGAGGTTTAAGGATTAGTAAATTATGTTCTTTTACACATGATGAAGATCTTACCAAAAATTGGCAGAACGAATTAACTATTTGTTCATTTAAATTAATAGATTTATTAATTGAGTTTAGAGAGTCCCTCTTAAACAATGTAGGTTTGGAAATTGAGAAATTGCAAATGTTATTAGGGAAATTTTCTAGTAACCCTGATTATATAAATAAAAACAAGGAGATACTAGATAGATCAGATACATTTCAAAAGAAGTTAATTAAGCTAAAAATTAAAAAATTAGCGAGAGATGAAAAAGACTATTTAGATGGCTGTATCTATAACACACCGGCAATAAATAATGATATGGAGGTCAGTTCCAATGAGAATAATGGTGAACAAAAGGAAAATTTAGAACTAGAAGGAGATATCAATAACAAATGGGTTAAAGTTAACTATAAAAAACCGAAAGACAAAAAGAAAAATGTGGGCAATAATCAATATTTGAGGACGGATTATCAATCGCCAGGTCCTTCTAGGATTAATCCTGATATATGGAGAGATAGAAATAACTACACCCATCAGGAGGGTTATTCTAGTAATAGGAGACCTAAGAGTAATAACTACTCTTCACCAAGAAATTCCTTTAACAACAGACATAATCAGTTTGGAGAGGACAGACATAGAAATGATGAATATTATAGAAATTCATCACAAAATAGAAATAAACAACAGTATTATGATCAGTATAATGGGGCTAATAGAAAATCTGATTGGAGATCACAAAATACACAGGATTTTCAGTCAAACAGAGAGCAAGGCCCCAATTTAACACACCAGAGACATATGCCCATACGTCTAAAGCAGTTAGAGAGAGCTCCTCTAAAGATAGAAAATATAAGAACTTTTACACCACAAAAAAGATCATACGCAAGCGTGGCAGGAGAGGCAGAGGTAAATCTGCCAAAAAGAAGAGATTTGAGATAATGAAAGAAGGTATCTTCAATCTCTCAAACCACAATCTCACAAACGAAGAAGTGTGCGTATTAAATAGGGGTCTATCCTTTTGTCCATCTAATGAACATAATTTGTTCGAATTGTTCGTAGATCTCAATCGGTTTGTAAGAAAACTGTCTATGCAAAAGTACTTTTGTGATAAAAAAATCAACAATACAACACAATTAGCTATCATTACTGATGATATGCCAGAAAGACCAACAAATAATATAGTATATCATGAACCAGAAGAGTTATGTAATGCATTATTTGATGACTATATCCATTCAAATTTAATGTTAAGATCTAATTTTAACCCGCCAGTTAACAGTCCATATATCTCTTTATTCCAAAATCTCGTTTTAGAGGAGTTCAGTGCACTAGAGAAGAAAGTGGGAAACTCCAATCTGAATTTATATGAGATTAAAGCCTTGTCAAGATTAGCTAAAAAAGACAACTTGGTGATTAGGCAGGCGGACAAAGGAGGAGGGGTGGTTCTGCAAAATATGTCAGACTATTTACAGGAAGCGAATAGGATCCTTTTAGATCAAAATTATTATAAAAAACTCACATTTAATCCCACTAAAACTTATATGATTCAGTTAATTAAAATGATAGATAAAGGGTTTCTAGAGGGGATCTTAACAAAAAAGGAGAAAGAATATCTGGTCCCTATGTCACCCAATCTAGCATATTACTATCACCTCCCGAAAATACATAAGTGTACTAATAATCCACCGGGTAGGCCCATTATTTCGGGCATAGGGAGTCTGACCTGCAACTTATCTGAATATATTGATCAATTCTTAAAGAAAATAGTGAAGGGGCTTCCGTCATATATCAAAGACACCCCAGACCTAATAGCTAAGTTATCAAAAATAGAAAAGGCAGGACGCAAACTTATCTGGTTCACTTGTGACGTGACAGCTCTCTATTCCAATATAGAGCATCATCTGGGTATAGATGCTGTAGATGTTTTTTTGAAAAGAGATCAATTTTTACCCAGTAAACAGAGATTATTTTTGTTAGAAGCAATTTCATTTGTGTTGAAACATAATTATTTTGTTTATCAGGAACAATTTTTTTTGCAGATCAAAGGAACGGCCATGGGCACCAGATTTGCCCCCAGCTTTGCAAATTTATTTATGGGGGTGTTTGAAGAAAGATACATATATAGTTCCCCTCTGGGGGTAAATCTGGTGTTCTATGGCCGTTTTATAGATGACCTTATCTTTATCTGGGAAGGTTCAGAGGATAAGGCCCTAGACTTTATTAAATCATTGAATGAAAACAACATGGGACTTAAGTTTACTCATAATATTAATATAGATCGTATTGAATTTTTGGACTTGGTACTATATTGGGACCAAGTTGGTCATATAGTGACCAAAACCCACTTTAAAACAGTGGATACAAATAGTTACTTGAATTATAAAAGCAATCATTATAAGGCATGGAAGAGAAATATTCCATACAATCAGTTTTCTAGAATTCGTAGGAATTGTACTAATCTAACTCTATATGACGAACAAGCAGGTATCCTAAAAAAGAGATTCTTTGAAAGGAATTATCCTGGGGACCTAATAGAGGAGAGCTATTTAAAGGCTAGAAATAAAGATAGATCTGAATTTTTCAAAACTATAAAAGAGAAGGAAAACCTAGAACGTAGAAATCTAGATGAGATAGACACGAATAAGAATAAATTGAATAAAAATAACAATTTGAGATTTATAACTAAATATACCTCAAACCATGATAAAATTAAGAGAATTGTTCGCAAGCATTGGAACATTCTACTGAATGATCCGGTATTAAGGAACATTTTAGATGAAAACCCCATATGCACATTTAAAAGAGCACCTACTCTAAAAAATAAACTTGCCCCTAGCAAAATAGTGATGAAGAAATTTGGAAAAAATGGTGAACATAAGACAAAAAATTGGTTGTCTAATAAGAAAGGGTTCTATAAATGTAATAGAGCTAACTGTGGGCTTTGTGATTTTACAAAGGGAGATAAGTATAAGTTCAGGTCTTTTTCCACGAAAGAGGAATTTGAGATAAAGACTTATTTTTCATGTGATTCCTCTTTCGTAATATACTTACTGGAATGCAAGTGTGGCTTACAGTATATAGGGAGAACATCTAGACCCCTGAAAAAAAGATGGGGTGAACACATGAGAAATGTGAAAAAATCGTGTATTAAACATAGTGTCTCTAGACATGGAGTTTGTTGTCATGAGGGGCAGACAGATCTATATAGTATTTTTCCTATTGAACAAATCTCATCCAAATGGGGTAGAAATAGATTAACGGACTTAAGACAAAGAGAGACGTACTGGATTTGGAAATTAAAAACATTAAATCCATATGGTCTTAATGAGAATCTTGATATGGCGGCATTTAACTAGGTCATAGTCCTATTTAGTTATGAGCTAATAGTTTATCTTATTATCAGTAATTATTCTCTAGTATTAGTTTTCCATTTAATAGACTCTGTTCAGATACATTATAATACACCACCAACAATTATAGATCTCATTACGAAACCCCAGAGAGAGAATTTGAGTGGGATAGCTGTATTACATGATGCAATCTGTATTAACAACAGTACACATAGACTAATATATTTTTATATATAATGAGCAATATCATTATTTATAGGTATTTACATTATGTTTAGGAGTATTCACATTTGTTATCTTTGTTATTAGGGGTAATATTTTAATATATTTTTTTATTATTATATCTTTTTATTATTTTCATATATATTCATATATATTTTTATACAGCATTAGATTTTGTATATTTTAGACCATGGAGTTAGGAACTATTGTCTCTGATATATAGTACAGTAATTTTTGTAAATGCATGAAGGAGTACTATCCCCATGAGACGCTAGAACGCACGCATTAATAACCTAGTAACGCTATGACACAAATAGCCACTTTTGGTAATTTTATGTATATTATCATAGAAGAACAAATAATTACCTGTCTTTTAAATGATATTACGCTATTTGCAGAAACCTGCATACCAGAAACTAAAGGATATACACTTACACACACTTTGGAGGTGTGTCACCACAGTACTCTGTGGTTGGTCTGTTGTTTCATACAGATGACCAATCATTCTAACGGTGTTACACACCCCTGTTCGCTATGGGGATTGTATACTCCTTCACGCATGCGCTTTAATTCAGCTTGAACGCCGAGTTAAGCCAATATAAGCTGTGTATTTTAGATTTGGTTTATTCACCTGAGGAAGCGGTCAAGGTAGACCGGGAAACGCGTTGTGATATATGTTTATGAAATAAACATTTGTTTTTAACCATATCTGATCACGGCTGAGTGATATATGTTTTAGGAATCGTTATTTTAACCAACATTTGAAATCCGATCATAGCTACCAGCCCACCTGGTTTGGGCATCTCTCATATTACACAGCGAGAGAAAGGAGCAGGTGAAAGGGTTCAAGCTGCAAATTGCTGCAGACTGTACACAGTACTAGGAGCTCACTTTGAGGACGAGAGATCAGCTACCTGGACAGCTGTTAATGCTCCAGAAAGTCGTTGTAGCACTTCTCAAGTGCTTTACTTCTCGTAAGTACCATATATGTGTAGGGAGTGAACAACTTTCAATACAGATTCACACTATGTTGGCGCCTTCTTCTTTATTGTATTCTATACAACGTCGCCACCTACCTACACTTATTAACCCCTAATCTGCCGACCGGACCTCGCCGCCACTATAATAAATGTATTAACCCCTAAAGCTAAGTCTAACCTTAACCCTAACACCCCCCTAAGTTAAATATAATTTTATTCTAACGAAATAAAATAATTCTTATTAAATAAATTAATCCTATTTAAAGCTAAATACTTACCTGTAAAATAAACCCTAATATAGCTACAATATAAATAATAATTATATTGTAGCTATTTTAGGATTAATATTTATTTTACAGGCAACTTTGTATTTATTTTAACCAGGTACAATAGCTATTAAATAGTTAATAACTATTTAATAGCTACCTAGTTAAAATAATTACAAAATTACCTGTAAAATAAATCCTAACTTAAGTTACAATTAAACCTAACACTACACTATCAATAAATTAATTAAATAAACTACCTACAATTATCTACAATTAAATCAACTCAACTAAATTACAAAAAACAAACACTAAATTAAAAAAAAAAAACACACTAAATTACAAAAAATAAAAATAGATTACAAGAATTTTAAACTAATTACACCTACTCTAAGCCCCCTAAAAAAATAACAAAGCCCCCCAAAATAAAAAAATGCCCTACCCTATTCTAAAATAAAAAGTTAAAAGCTCTTTTACCTTACCAGCCCTTTAAAGGGCCTTTTGCGGGGCATGCCCCAAAGAAAACAGCTCTTTTGCCTGTAAAAAAAAACATACAATACCCCCCCAACATTACAACCCACCACCCACATACCCCTAATCTAACCCAAACCCCCCTTAAAAAACCTATAAATAGAATCCTATCAGCCAATCGGAATTCGAGGGATGCCATCTTGGATGACGTAATTTAGAGGAACCTTCATTCGGACTTAGGACGTCATTAGAAGAGGATGGATCTGCGTCGGCTGCTTCAAGATGGTCCCGATCCGCGCCCGATGGAAGAAGATAGAAGATGCTGCTTGGATGAAGATGTTTGCAGGTCTGGATCTCCTCTTCTTGCTGGATAGGATGAAGACTTCGGAGCCTCTTCTGGACGGATCGGTGATACCCGGCGTGGTGAAGACAAGGTAGGAAGATCTTTAGGGGCTTAGAGTTAGGTTTTTTAAGGGGGGTTTGGGTTAGATTAGGGGTATGTGGGTGGTGGGTTGTAATGTTGGGGGGGTATTGTATGTTTTTTTACAGGCAAAAGAGCAGAATTCTTTGGGGCATGCCCCGCAAAAGGCCCTTTTAAGGGCTGGTAAGGTAAAAGAGCTGTAAAATATTTATTTTAGAATCGGGTAGGGCATTTTTTTATTTTGGGGGGCTTTGTTAATTTTTTAGGGGGCTTAAAGTAGGTGTAATTAGTTTAAAATTCTTGTAATCTTTTTTTATTTTTTGTAATTTAGTGTTTTGTTTTGTTTTGTAATTTAGTGTTTGTTTGTTTTTGTAATTTAGTTGAGTTGATTTAATTGTAGATAATTGTAGGTAGTTTATTTAATTAATTTATTGATAGTGTAGTGTTAGGTTTAATTGTAACTTAGGTTAGGATTTATTTTATAGGTAATTTTGTAATTATTTTAACTAGGTAACTATTAAATAGTTATTAACTATTTAATAGCTATTGTACCTGGTTAAAATAAATACAAAGTTGCCTGTAAAATAAATATTAATCCTAAATTAGCTACAATATAATTATTATTTATATTGTAGCTATATTAGGGTTTATTTTACAGGTAAGTATTTAGATTTAAATAGGAATAATGTATTTAATAAGATTTATTTTATTTCGTTAGATTTAAATTATATTTAATTTAGGGGGTGTTAGGGTTAGATTTAGCTTTAGGGGTTAATACATTTATTAGAGTAGCGGCGAGGTCCGGTCGGCAGATTAGGGGTTAATACTTGGTTAGGTGTCGGCGATGTTAGGGAGGGCCGATTAGGGGTTAATACTATTTATTATAGGGTTTTTGAGGCGGGAGTGAGGCGGATTAGGGGTTAATACATTTATTATAGTGGCGGCGAGGTCCGGTCGGCGGATTAGGGGTTAATAAGTGTAGGTAGGTAGCGGCGATGTTGGGGGGGGCAGATTAGGGGGTAATAAATATTATGTAGGGGTCGGCGATGTTAGGGGCAGCAGATTAGGGGTACATAGGGATAATGTAGGTTGCGGCGGTGTGCGGTCGGCAGATTAGGGGTTAAAAAATTTAATAGAGTGGCGGCGATGTGGGGGGGCCTCGGTTTAGTGGTACATAGGTAGTTTATGGGTGTTAGTGTACTTTAGAGCACAGTAGTTAAGAGCTTTATGAACCGGCGTTAGCCCAGAAAGCTCTTTACTCCTGACTTTTTTCTGCAGCTGGAGTCTTGTCATTAGATTTCTAACGCTCACTTCAGCCAAGACTCTAAATACCGGCGTTAGAAAGATCCCATTGAAAAGATAGGATACGCAATTGACGTAAGGGGATCTGCGGTATGGAAAAGTCACGGCTGGAAAGTGAGCGTTAGACCCTTACCTACAAGACTCTAAATACCATTGGTAGACCAAAACTAGTGTTAGGACCCCCTAACGCTGGTTTTGACGGCTAACGCAGAACTCTAAATCTAGGCGAGTGTTCCTAAGCACACATTAATAAACTACAAGCTGAAAGTTGTTGTAACTATTGCTATTTTGATAAGCTTACTGATTAATGATAAAGTCTCTTAAAAATGTTTAATTAAAGGGATAGTAAACACCAAAAATGTTATTGTTTAAAAAGATAGATACTCCCTTTATTTACCAACCCCAGTTTTGCATAACTAACACTGTTATATTAATACACTTTTTTACCTCTGTAATTACCTTGTGTCTAAGCTTCTGCTGACTGCCTCCTTATCGCAGATCTTTTGACAGACTTACATTTCAGGCAATTAGTGCTGACTCTTAAATAACTTCACGTGAGTGAGCACAGTGTTATCTATATGAAACACATGAACTAATGCCCTCTAGCTGTGAAAAACTGTCAAATGCATTCAGATAAAAGGTGGCCTTCAAGGGCTTAGAAATTAGCATATGAGCCTACCTAGAATTAGCTTTCAACTAAGAATACCAGGAGAACAAAGCAAATTTGATGATAAAAGTAAATTAGAAAGTTGTTTACAATTACATGCCCTATCTGATTCATGAAAGTTTAATTTGGACTTTAAAGGGACGTGAAAGTCAAAATTAAATTTTTGTTAGCTTTAAAAAAAAAAAAAAAAAAATCAGTTTATTTCTATTATTAAATGTACATGGTTCTCTTGATATTCTTTATTTAAGACCATATCTAGGTATGCTCAGGGATGTGCATGTGTCTTTAGCACTATATGTTGGCAGTGCATGCGTAATAAAATGCATTTTTGCAAACACCAACGACATATAGTGAGCAACAGGATATAACATTATTGCAAACACTGTTGACATCGTTCTCAATACGCAGGCTCTAAGATGGAAAATTGAGAAACTGAATAACATTAGAACAGTAAAAGGTTTATGCAGCTGCAACCCCTCTCCAGCCTGATTCTTAAATCATTAATGGTCTAGAAACAGTTGCTGGGACACCCTATGACCTTAATAGAGAAAACAACTTTAAGGGGGGATCGGGTGGGTTTTAGAGTAAGGTTGGGTGTGGGTGGTGGGTTTTATTGTTGCGGGGGGGTGTATTTCTTTTTTTACAGGTAAAAGAGCTGATTACTTTGGGGCAATGCCCCGCAAAAAGCCCTTTTAAGGGCTATTTGTAATTTAGTATAGGGTAGGGCTTTTTTATTTTGGGGGGCTTTTTTATTTTATTAGGGGGCTTAGATTAGGTGTAATTAGTTTAAAAATCTTGTAATTTTTTTTATTTTCTGTAATTTAGTGTTTTTTTGTACTATATTTTATTTAATTGTATTACATTTTAGGTAATTGTAGTTAATTAATTTAATTAATTTAATAATAGTGTAGTGTTAGGTGTAATTATAACTTAGGTTCGGTTTTATTTTACAGGTAAATTTGTACTTATTTTAACTAGGTAGCTATTAAATAGTTATTAACGATTTAATAGCTATTGTACCTGGTTAAAATAAATACAAAGTTGCCTGTAAAATAAAAATAAATCCTAAAATAGCTACAATGTAATTATTCGTTATATTGTAGCTATATTAGGGTTTATTTTATAGGTAAGTATTTAGTTTTAAATAGGAATAATTTAGTTAATAATAGTAATATTATTTAGATTTATTTAAATAATATTTAAGTTACGGGGGGTTAGGGTTAGGGTTAGACTTAGGTATAGGGGTTAATAACTTTATTATAGTGGCGGCGACATTGACTGCGGCAGATTAGGGGTTAATAGATTTAATAGGCTATCTGGGCTATGGTGGTTTAGGGGTTAATACTAGAATAGGTTTTTCTTTCATGTAATTAGCAAGAGTCCATGAGCTAGTGACGTATGGGATATACATTCCTACCAGGAGGGGCAAAGTTTCCCAAACCTCAAAATGCCTATAAATACACCCCTCACCACACCCACAAATCAGTTTTACAAACTTTGCCTCCTATGGAGGTGGTGAAGTAAGTTTGTGCTAGATTCTACGTTGATATGCGCTCCGCAGCAGGTTGGAGCCCGGTTTTCCTCTCAGCGTGCAGTGAATGTCAGAGGGATGTGAGGAGAGTATTGCCTATTTGAATTCAATGATCTCCTTCTACGGGGTCTATTTCATAGGTTCTCTGTTATCGGTCGTAGAGATTCATCTCTTACCTCCCTTTTCAGATCGACGATATACTCTTATATATACCATTACCTCTACTGATTCTCGTTTCAGTACTGGTTTGGCTTTCTACAAACATGTAGATGAGTGTCCTGGGGTAAGTAAATCTTATTTTCTGTGACACTCTAAGCTATGGTTGGGCACTTTTATATAAAGTTCTAAATATATGTATTCAAACATTTATTTGCCTTGACTCAGGATGTTCAACATTCCTTATTTCAGACAGTCAGTTTCATATTTGGGATAATGCATATGAATTAATCAATTATTTTCTTACCTTAAAATTTGACTTTTTCCCTGTGGGCTATTAGGCTCGCGGGGGCTGAAAATGCTTCATTTTATTGCATCATTCTTGGCGCTGACTTTTTTGGCGCAAAATTTTTTTTCTGTTTCCGGCGTCATACGTGTCGCCGGAAGTTGCGTCATTTTTTTGACGTTTTTTTGCGCCAAAAGTGTTGACGTTCCGGATGTGGCGTCATTTTTGGCACCAAAAGCATTTAGGCGCCAAATAATGTGGGCCTCTTTTTTGGCGCTAAAAAATATGGGCGTCACTATTGTCTCCACATTATTTAAGTCTCATTATTTATTGCTTCTGGTTGCTAGAAGCTTGTTCACTGGCATTTTTTTCCCATTCCTGAAACTGTCATTTAAGGAATTTGATCAATTTTGTTTTATATGTTGTTTTTTTCTATTACATATTGCAAGATGTCTCCGTTTGTCCCTGAGTCAGAAGCCACTTCTGGAAAAATGCTTAACTGAGTTTCAGTTCTACCAAAGCTAAGTTCATTTATTTTAAATGTTATAAATGTTTATCTCTAGCTATGGTTTGTAATAAGTTATTATGATATACTTTTACATGCAGATTCCATTAGTATTTATGCTTTATACATTTCCATTCTTAAGTGCAAGAAATGTTTAGAAGATTTATAAGAAATATTTTTTCTGATTAAGGCTATGTCTGACTTCGTGCCTTCTAATACGATTTTTAGGTCTTTTTCACTTCTTTTTTAATTATTGAAGTTTCAAATGACCAACAACATACTGATTTATCCTTCTCTGATGATGTTTTTTTCTCTTTCAGAAATTCTCTTCATCAGATATTGACACTAACAAATCTACTTTTTTATATATTTTTTTTATTATTAAAGTACATTTGTTCTTTGTTGAAGAGGTGTTGATTATTTTGGATATTAAGGTAACTAGTTCTTTAAGACTAGCTGACTCTATTTCTGCCTTTTTATTTCTTCTGTGATTTCAGAGGTTTTCTTTCCAATTCCCCATACTAGGGAATGGAATAGGCTGAGAATTGTCTTTTATTTTTAAACTATATTCTTTGTCAGCAGTTAAATTCAATTTGGAGGGTTCTCCAATTTATTGGAGCTATCTCTACTCCTACTAATTATGCTATTGTTTTTATAGCAAAATAGTATTTATTTTCCTTTATATAGTTGTATCTTATTCTTGGAAAATTATTTAGTTTCAGGTACTTTTCTTGGTCCTGTGATATTGCAATTGCTTCATTTTTTCTGTTTTCTTTAAGATCAAGTATCAGATCATGATTTATTTTAGCATTGTTAAGGGACAACATTTACTAGACTAGGTGCCGTTGCATTTGTCTTGTTGTTTTGCATTTTGCAAGTCCTCTGTTTTGACTGGTCCTTTAAACTGGACTATCATGCTAATGATTTTATTTGTGTCTTCATTTTATTGAATATATTCGCAAATGAGGGTTAATCTATGTCTTTAGCTATTTTAGCTAGAAGAATTCTGTGAGTTAAAAAAAAATCAAA
The DNA here is from genome assembly GCF_027579735.1 of Bombina bombina. NCBI lineage: Eukaryota > Metazoa > Chordata > Amphibia > Anura > Bombinatoridae > Bombina > Bombina bombina. The sequence continues at coordinate 50,895,606 of NC_069506.1, forward strand.
AAAAAAAATCCATATTTCTTTTGTTCTAAGATAATCAATTATAATTGGATTCAATTCTTAACTGTTACTATGGGCTTCAAGATTGAGTTCTAAGACTAAAACTTTAAGCTTATACTAGTTTGGTTGTTCTTATTAAGGAACAAATCCTGAGTTCTTTCCCAAGTAACATGTTTTTAATTGGGGTTCGAAATTAGCTCCCTAATGTTGCGATGCATGTGCCGTATTCCAGCTTGGCTGGTAAGGGGCAGGTTAAGATTTCTTTGAAATTTATTTGGTTCTATTTTGTCCAAATTTCTTTGATTTTATTCCAGTAAGGCTAACACTTTCTTTCAGTGTGTTTCTGTCCTATATATTTTGGATACTGTTGAGGCATGGCTGGGTACCCATGGGGTTCAAGCGCTGCTCAGACCTGGAATCTTCTGTGGTTTTTATTCCAGTTCCTTTTCTAGGAACTGGGTTTTGGAGTTTTATTCAAACTATTTTGCCTTTTTGTGGTCATTGATAGCATTATTTGTTTTCTTTAGATACAATAAATGCGTATTCTTCATTTTTTCTGTTTTCATTCAGATTATTTCCTGAGGATGCAGATTCTCATATGTTTCACTTGCTCTTCAGGACATAGTTAGAGGATCTTTTTTCAAAAGCTCTTAATTCCTCACGCAAGGGTCACCTTTTTTTTTAGGTTTCCAGATGGTTTATGTCACTATCTTTGTCTCTATCAGACAAGGGACAATTTGTATTGGGTTCCGTCTGTCGGTACCTTTAGTCTCTATTATTTCCTTCAGTTGCTATATATGCATAGAAGTTTTAACAGCATTGCATTCAATTCCCTTTGCTCATTTTCAATGGAAAGATCCTTTCCAGCTTTTTATGAGTGTTGTTTCTTCAAGAACATGGTTGGAGGATCAATTAACCAATCAGTTTGTTGATTCCTCAGACAAGAGTAACCTTTTTTAGATTTCCGGATAGATTCAGTGTCCATGACTCTGTCTCTGTTGGTCAGGAGACGTCTGAAATTGGTTTCAGCTTATCGAAACCTTCAGTCTCAATCATTCCCTTCGGTAGCCTTATGCATGGAAATTCTAGGTTCTAATGACTGCTGCATTGGACGTGTTCCCCTTTGCTCATTTTCACATGCAACCTCTTCAGCTCTGTATGCTGAACCAGTGGTGCCGGGATTATACAAAGATATCTCATTTAATATCTTTAAAACTGATTGTTCGACACCCTCTGACGTGGTACAGACCACCATCGTTTAGTTCAGGGGGCTTCTTTTTTTCTTCCAACCTGGACTGTGATCTCAACAGGTGCAAGTCTGACAGGTTGGGGAGCTGTATGGGGGTTTCTGACAGCACAAGGGGTTTGGGAAATCTCAGGAGGTGAGATTACCAATTTTGGCTCTTCAGTCATGGCCTCTTCTAAAGAGAGAATCGTTCATTTGTTTTCAGACAGACAATGTCACAACTGTGGCATATGTCAATCATCAAGGAGGGACTCACAGTCCTCTGGCTATGAAAGAAGTATCTCGAATACTGGTATGGGCGGAATCCAGCTCCTGTCTAATCTCTGCGGTTCATATCCCAGGTATTGACAATTGTAAAGCGGATTATCTCAGTCGCCAAACGTTACATCCGGGCGAATGGTCTCTTCACCCAGAGGTGTTTCTTCAGATTGTTCAAATGTGGGGACTTCCAGAAATAGATCTGATGGCTTCTCATCTAAACAAGAAACTTCCCAGGTATCTGTCCAGATCCAGGGATCCTCAGGCGGAAGCAGTGGATGCATTGTCACTTCCTTGGAAGTATCATCCTGCCTATATCTTTCCGCCTCTAGTTCTTCTTCCAAGAGTAATCTCCAAGATTCTGAAGGAATGCTCGTTTTTTCTGCTGGTGGCTCCAGCATGGTCTCACAGGTTTTGGTATACGGATCTTGTCCGCATGGCTTCTTGCCAACCGTGGACTCTTCCGTTAAGACCAGTCCTTCTGTCACAAGGTCCTTTTTTACCATCAGGATCTCAAATCCTTAAATTTAAAGGTATGGAGATTGAACGCTTGATTCTTAGTCAAAGAGGTTTCTCTGACTCTGTGATTAATACTATGTTACAGGCTCGTAGATCTGTATCTAGGAAGATATATTATCGAGTCTGGAAGACTTACATTTCTTGGTGTCTTTCTCATCATTTTTCCTGGCATTCTTTTAGAATTCCGATAATTTTTCAGTTTCTTCAGGATGGTTTGGATAAAGGTTTGTCTGCAAGTTCCTTGAAAGGACAAATCTCTGCTCTTTCTGTTCTTTTTCACAGAAGGATTGCTATTCTTCCTGATATTCATTGTTTTGTACAAGCTTTGGTTCGTATAAAACCTGTTATTAAGTCAATTTCTCCTCCTTGGAGTTTGAATTTGGTTCTGGGGGCTCTTCAAGCTCTTCCGTTTGAACCTATGCATTCACTGGACATTAAATTACTTTCTTGGAAAGTTTTGTTTTCTTTTGGCCATCTCTTCTGCTAGAAGAGTTTCTGAATTATCTGCTCTTTCTTGTGAATCTCCTTTTCTGATTTTCCATCAGGATAAGGCGGTGTTGCGAACTTCTTTTAAATTTTTATCTAAGGTTGTGAATTCTAACAGCATTAGTAGAGAAATTGTGGTTCCTAATCCTAAGAATTCTAAGGAGAGATCATTGCATTCTTTGGATGTAGTTAGAGCTTTGAAATATTATGTTGAAGCTACTAAGAATTCCGAAAGACTTCTAGTCTATTTGTTATCTTTTCCGGTTCTAGGAAAGGTCAGAAGGCCTCTGCCATTTCTTTGGAATCTTGGTTGAAATCTTTAATTCATCATGCTTATGTCGAGTCGGGTAAATCTCCGCCTCAAAGGATTACAGCTCATTCTACTAGGTCAGTTTCTACTTCCTGGGCGTTTAGGAATGAAGCTTCGATTGATCAGATTTGCAAAGCAGCAACTTGGTCTTCTTTGCATACTTTTACTAAATTCTACCATTTTGATGTGTATTCTTCTTCTGAAGCAGTTTTTGGTAGAAAAATACTTCAGGCAGCTGTTTCAGTTTGATTCTTCTGCTTATAATTTCAGTTTTCTTCATTATAAGATTTAAACTTTATTTTGGGTGTGGATTATTTTTCAGCGGAATTGGCTGTCTTTATTTTATCCCTCCCTCTCTAGTGACTCTTGCGTGGAAGATCCACATCTTGGGTAGTCATTATCCCATACGTCACTAGCTCATGGACTCTTGCTAATTACATGAAAGAAAACATAATTTATGTAAGAACTTACCTGATAAATTAATTTCTTTCATATTAGCAAGAGTCCATGAGGCCCACCCTTTTTTGTGGTGGTTATGATTTTTTTGTATAAAGCACAATTATTCCAATTCCTTGTTTTTTATGCTTTCGCACTTTTTTCTTATCACCCCACTTCTTGGCTATTCGTTAAACTGATTTGTGGGTGTGGTGAGGGGTGTATTTATAGGCATTTTGAGGTTTGGGAAACTTTGCCCCTCCTGGTAGGAATGTATATCCCATACGTCACTAGCTCATGGACTCTTGCTAATATGAAAGAAATGAATTTATCAGGTAAGTTCTTACATAAATTATGTTATTGCGGTGTGGGCTATGGCGGTTTAGGGGTTAATAAAGTTTATTAGTTATTGCGGTGGGGGATTGCAGTTGACAGGTAGATAGACATTGCGCATGCGTTAGGTTTTAGTTTATTTTTGCAGGCATTTTAAGGAGTTACGGTGATCCCATACTCAGCGCAAGGCCTGCTATGGCTGCCTTTTATGGCGAGTTGAAAATGGAGTAAGATTTCTCCATTTTCGCCACGTAAGGCCTTGCGCTGGATATTGGATACCGATTTACGACGCGGTCCCATGTTAGCTTATGGGAGTAAAAATTGCGAGCGACGGGTGAAATATACGTGCCGCATTTATATGCAGCGCTGTATATAGGATACCAAAAACACGTAAAAACCGGCATCGCCAGCTTTTGTGGGCGACGTTCTATATGTAATGGGGGCCTAGAACAGCACAGTATTCAATTAGTATTCAATAAATACTGTACCTGTAAAATAGTGACAATTACTGAAGTAAAATTTGCCAGGCTATAACACTGAGACACAGATTGCACTGTAATGCTGTAAACAGAGTGAACTGCACATAACAAAATGATGCCAGTCACTTTTCTTGCAATTTCACGAAGATTACAGCACTGTTTCAAAATCCTTGGAGGTTGAACTTCAGCTCCACAAAGCGCTGTATAAGCGAAGCGCTGTAAAGTGTGGTATACCTGTATTTGGACTATTTTCCAACACAACACCATTTACAATCTTATTAGCTATGAAATCCAAGATTCTAATATTAGGCACCTGGCAGAATCAACAACAGATCATCCAGTGTTGTACATCTGGGCAAGGACATTTTAAAGGGACAGTATACACCAATTCTCATATAACTGCATGTAATAGACACTACTATAAAGAAGAATACTCACAGATACTGATCTAAAAATCAGTATAAAATAGACATGTGCAATGCTAAAAATTTATTTTTGTTTAATTTTGTTTTCATTAGTTAATAATAATAATAATAATAATTAATAATTTTAATAAATAATAATTAATAATTTTGTTTCGGCAAATTAGTTTAGTTAAGTGAAAAAATAATTGTTTCAGCAAATTAGTTATGTTAAGTTAAATCGTTTTTTTGGATCCGTTCGTTATTTCAGATCCATTCTTTATGTATATTAATTATTCTATTCTAAACTTCAGAATAGAATAATGCATATGAATAAAGAATGGATCCGAAAAAAAACTAAAGGATCCAAAAAATTGATTTAACTTAACAACTAATTTGCCGCTGATTGCCGAAACAAAATTATCTAAAACCACTGTCACCCATATCACCGACACTAAATAAAGCTATTAACCCCTAAATTGCTGTAAAAATAAATACAAACTTACCTGTGAAATAAAAATAAAACCTAAGCTAGTTGCAATATAACTATTTTGTGTGTTGGGGGGGTGGGGGTTTGTAATGTTAGGGGGTGTTTGTTTTTATTTTTTTTGCAAAAGAGCTGTTAACTTTAGTGCAATGCCCTACAAAAGGCCCTTTTAAGGGCCCTTAGTAGTTTATTATAGATTATTTTTTTTTTTTTTTGTTTTTTGTTTTTTTTAAAACGGGGTATTAGAATAGGGATAATTTAGTTTGCTATTTTTTGTAATGGAAGTTTTTTTTTAATTTTTCTAATTTTAGTGTTATTATTTTTTATTATTTTTTTAATTATGTTAAAGTTAGGGGGTGTTAGGTTTAGGGGTTAATAGTTTAATTTAGCTAGTTGCAATGTGGGGGGGCAGTTTAGGGGTTAATAGGTTTAGTTAGTGTTTTATTTAGTGTTGGCGATGTGGGTGTATGACGGTTTAGGGGTTAATAGGTTTAGTTAGTGTCGGCGATGTCGGGGAACAGCGGTTTAGGGCTTAATAGCTTTATTTAGTGTTTTAGTTAGTGTTGGCAATGTCGGGGAAAGGCGGTTTAGAGGTTAATAGGTTTAGTTTGTGTCTGCGATGTTTGGGAACTGCCGTTTAGAGGTTAATAGGTTTAGTTAGTTTCGGCAATGTCGGGGAACGGCGGTTTAGGGGTTAATAGCTTTATTTAGTGTTTTAGTTAGTGTCAGCGATGTCGGGGAACGGCGGCATAGAGGTCAATAGGTTTAGTTAGTGTCGGCGATGTCGGGGAACGGCGGTTTAGAGGTTAATAGGTTTAGTTAGTGTTGGCGATGTCGGCGAAAGGCGGTTTATAGGTTAATAGGTTTAGTTTGTGTCGGCGATGTTTGGGAACTGCGGTTTAGAGGTTAATAGGTTTAGTTAGTTTCGGCGATGTCGGGGATAGGCGGTTTAGGGGTTAATAGCTTTATTTAGTGTTTTAGTTAGTGTCAGCGATGTCGGGGAACGGCGGCATAGAGGTTAATAGGTTTAGTTAGTGACGGCGATGTCGGGGAACGGCGGTTTAGAGTTTAATAGGTTTAGTTTGTGTTGGCGATGTTTGGGAACTGCGGTTTAGAGGTTAATGGTTTATAGATAACATTGTGCTCATGCATCCGGAGTTACCTAGGAGTCAGCACTGACTGGCTAAAATGCAAGTCTGTCAAAATAACTGAAATTAGGGGGCAGTCTGCAGAGGCTTAGATACAAGGTAATCAGAGAGGTAAAAAGTATATTAATGTAACCGTGTTGGTTATGCAAAACTGGGGAATGGGTAATAAAGGGATTATCTATCTTTTTAAACAATAAAATTTTAGACTGTCCTTTTAAATGTTATCGCTCCCTTCCTCTCTATCTTTCTCCTTTCCCTATGCCCCATGTCACATGTACTTGTTTAAAAAATACACAAACAACTAGTGTCACTTGTCACAACTTGCTGCAATGTAACACTCTGGCTGTGGTGTTCATTTCCTAAAAATGTAACCTAGGTCCTTTCACAACTAACACCACAAGGTTGCACAAGGTTTTGTGCGTGTTGTAATTCTTGAAAAGTAAGTTTGCAATTGTTTATAGGTGTATTCTGTAGAGCCTCACCTCAGTGACAGGACTGACTCAAGAGACATCTGATCTGAGACAGGTAACTAGGTTTGAATATATATTATATGTTATCTATAGCTATGACATATATATATTTTTTATTAGATCTTGGTTTATTTGTAAAACAAATGCTAAAGTTACATATAGAGGAGATACAGTTTCAAAAACTCAATCCCACAAGCTTAGTCTATGTTTAGAATGAAGTTTGTAAAATAAAAAGACAAACATTTAAAAATAAATGGGTTTATTCATTTTGAATCAGTCTAGCAGTTTACAAATATACCTAGTCCTGATCTATATCAGAATAGCAAAAAGGATTTATCTATAAAATTTTAATCACTTTGTGCTTCTGAAATAGCAATTGTAAAAGACTTTTCAATTTACTTTTTTTTTCCATGTATTTTCTTCTCTTAATATCCTTAGTTTAAAATTATACTTAGGTAGGCTTAGGAGCCAGCAGGTGATTGGTGGTTACGCACATATGTCTATTATTATTGGCTTACCAGATCCGATCAGCTAGATCTCACTAGTGTATTGATGCTATGGAGCAGACTTTAACTGTGTTTAGACTCTTTCCTTTGTTAAACAAATAGTTATTTGCGTAGTCATGTGGGAAGTGGCATGGCTCATATTTTGTGGTGGTGTTCCGCTTAACAAGATTTTTGGAGAGACGCTATAAAAGAGATTGAAAAAATCCTAGAAATACAGATCCCACTAGATCCTCCAATTTGGCTATTAAACAAACCTCCCAAAATTAAAGGGCCATTATACACCCAAAAAAATATATAGGTTATTTAAATAAAGCACCAACAGAAGATAAAGTTTGTAATTGACATGTATTAGCAATTTTGCTGCTAAATCTCCTAAAAATGATTATAAAGTTTCTAATCCCCTCAGTGCATGAGAATACGAACGTAATCTCCACTAGCTTCAGAGCTAGGCTTTTTATACACTCCCTATCTAGTGTCCTTTTCAGTCAGCCCCCATACTGGGGCTGTCTGTGTAATAGATAAGGCTGTCACAAATCCCCTCACCTCTCTCAGCGTTTCTCCCTGACTGTTTACACTGGGCACAATCTCAATCCCCCCTCTGTCCTCCCGGTAAGCTTTCTGTAGACACAAGGGGAATATTTCACTCACAGCTCACATGATCTTGAGATGTTTTACAGAGCTGTGTGTGAAATATCAGAGTTGTGTTTTTATTCCATTCAAACAGCCAATATCTGCATTAGCAAGTCACTAGTTTTGAGAATCATTTGTATCTCACATTTTATGGGATGTTTGCATTTGCATAATGTATACATCTCTTACAGAAATGTCACTGATATCTTATGTGTATAGCAGATAAATGATGAATTTTACTATCCATCAATGTCAATTAATAACAGACTGTTACCAGCAAAGTTTATTCACCCTAAGTAATGGTGGTAGCCAAATGTAGAAGAAATTGTTTCCCCTAAGCCAGCCGTTTCATTTGCACCTCGGCAACATTCAGAGCTCCGCCCCCTGCTTTACAGATAATACAATATGAATATTTATGAGGATGCAGAAGAGTGGAAGTAGCTGTAGTGTCAAATTCTTGATAGCCAAGAAATGGAAAAGCAAAGAGGTACCACAATTAACAATGTGGACCAAGAGAGTTTTTGAGTTCTTGGATTTAGAGGAACTTCATAATTTAAAACATGACAAAATGGACGTTTATGTAGAAATGTCCATAGAATTGGACAACTATATTACATCTAAAAATACAGTAGTTACATTAAATTAAATCCAAGGACAACTGCAAACCAAATCATGGTTATGTTTTTGTTATTACTAGCCTGAATGTGGGAACAATAACTATAACTATATACATATAGAAACAGAGACCTCCAGTCACTTGTTATTATAAGGTTTTATTTATATGTCACATTTAAAAGAATCAAATTGTTAACAAGTATCATTGTTACTGTGACAACTCTCTTTTTCTATTTAAGAAAACGGAATTAGCTTTTGTATATATATATTGATGGAGTTGCGTCTCCGAAAACTTGTAAACTTTCTTTCGATATGAATAAAGCTGATTTAAAAAAAAATAGTTATTTGCAATAGTGTAACAATAAAAGTATTAGAACATTTTCAAGTTGCAATTTTTTTTTTTTTTAATGAGCTATTCTAAAGCAAAAATGACATACTCTAGTTAGTTAAAGGGACAAGAAATCCAAATTGTTCATGACTCAGATGGAGCATATAATTTTAAACAACTTTCCAATGTACTTCTATTATCTAATTTGCTTCATTCTCTTGGTATCCTTTGTTGAAAAGCATATCTAGATAGGCTCAGGAGCTAAGAGCTTGCGGCTGATTAGTGGCTGAACTTGTATGCCCATTTTCATTGGCGTACTAATGTGTTCAGCTAGCACCCAGGAGTGCCTTGCTGTTTCTTCAATAAAAGATACTAAGAGAATGAAGCAAAATTGATAGACAAAAATTGGAAAGTTGTTTAAAAATATATAATCTATCTGAATTATAAAAAACAAAATCTGTGTTTCATGTCACTTTACACAAAAGGGATAATATGCAGAAGTATTAGTTGTATAAATATTTAAGAAATAATTGTAAACTTTATGAAAAGGACATGAAACCCAATATTTTTCTTTCGTGATTCAGATAGAGCAAGTGATTTTAAGCAACTTTCTGATTTATTTCTATTATCTAATTTGTTTTGCTCACTTTACATCATTTGTTGAAAAGGATATCTAGGTAGACTCAGGAGCTGCTGATTGGTGGCTGCCCATATATACCTCATCTAATTGGCTTGCCCAGTGAATTCAGCTAGCTCCCAGTAGTGTATTGCTGCTTATTCAACAAAGGATACCAGGAGAACTAAACAAATTGTTTAATACAGTAGAAGTAAATTGGAATGTTGTTTAAAATTGTATGTTCTACCTAAAAGAAAAAAAGTTTAATGTCCCTTTAATGGCTGCCTCCATGCTGTAAATAGCTAAGGCCAAGTTTCCATTGAGGTGGTAAAGTTTGGAAACTGGTGGTCTTTAATAGAGATAAATGTTTTTACAACCAGTTTCCAGACTTTACCACCTCAATTTTAGCCCTAAGTTGGTTAAAAACAAAAATTATTTATCTGATCTCTTCTGCTGAGGGTAATTATGGACAGGTGTAAATGAGCTGAAAAGCAACATTCTCAGAGGGTTTAGTGTCTGTTTAATTATTTTAATTATATACAATTACACAACTAAGGGGGTAGCTTCTTCCACTATCACGTACTCTTAGACTAAGGATCTTAAAAAACATGGGTTATAAAAGGTTTGAATATGTACAGAAAATCATTGTATATATATCTGAATGGATTTCAAAGTGAAAATTACAATGCAATTAGATAATATAAGTACATTGTAAAGTTGTTTAAAGGCATAGAAAAGTCCAAATGAAACTTGCAGGATTCAGAGCATGTCAATTTAAAGGGACAGTCTGCACCAGAATTGTTATTGTTTTAAAAGATAGATAATCCCTTTATTACCCATTCCCCAGTTTTGCATAACCAACATAGTTATAATAATCCTCTGTCATTACCTTGTATCTAAGCCTCTGCAAACTGCCCCTGTATTTCAGTTCTTTTGACAGACTTGCAGTTTAGCCAATCAGTGCCTGCTCCCAGATAACTTCACGTGCACAAGCACAGTGTTATCTATATGAAATACATGAACTAACACCTTCTAGTGGTGAAAAACTGTTAAAATGCATTCTGAAAAGAGGTGGCCTTCAAGGTCTAAGAAATTAGCATATGAACCTCCTAGGTTAAGCTTTCAACTAAGAATACCAAGAGAACAAAGCAAAATTGGTGATAAAAGTAAATTGGAAAATTGTTTAAAATTACATGCTCTATCTGAATCATGAAAGTTTATTTTGGCCTAGACTGTCCCTTTAAGACACTTTTAGATTCAATTTTATTTTCAAATGTGCTTTGTTCTCTTGGTATCCCTCGTTGAAAAAGAATACGCACATATCCTACACTAGTGGGAGCTAGCTGCTAATTGGTGCCTGCACACATTTGTCTCTTGTGATTGGCTGACTATATGTGTTCATCTAGCTACCAATGTTCCTTCAGCAAAGGATAACAAGAGAATGAAGCAGATTTAATAATAGAAGTAAAATGGAAAGCTGATTAAAATTGTACGTTTCTATTTAAATCATGAAAGAAAACATTGGAGTTTCCTGTCCCTTTAAGATTGTATGCTCTATTTGAATAATGAAAGAAAGATTTGGGGTTTCACGTCCCTTTAATTGTGGCCAGTTAAAGGGACAGTTTACTCAAAAATTTTCTCCCCTTTAATTTGTTCCCAGTGATCCACTTTACCTTCTGGAGTGTATTAAATTGTTTACAAGTAGCTCCTTTACCCTTATATTGGCATTTGAAATGTTAATTTAGCATGTGGTATCCCCACCTATTCTGAAAGTTTGTGGCCGCGCGTACCAGCTATAGATAAGCTTTGTAAACACAGCCAGCAGAAGAAATTACACTCCCAGTGTGATAAAGCAGAGATAAGGTAATAAAATGTTGATTTTCCATTGTTCTCTCAAAGTATTGGTGATTGTTTTAAGGACAGATATAAGATAAAGAAGCAGGTATATGTGCACAATGTGATACAGTAATGAGATCTGATTATACCTACAAGCTCAACCTATTTTATTAGGCTGTGGCTTCAAAACACAAAATCAGAGCTTTAATATACAGAAATAAACCTTAAAAAGCTAATTTTCATACATTTTTACTCTGCAGTTGGTAAAAAAAGCAATTGTAAACACATTAAGGGACAAACTATTTTACAGTATACTGTCCCTTTAAGGTTAACTGTAAGTTAGTTTTTGCTCTGCTGTAAGCTTTTGCCATGTAATAGATATCTGTTTAGGCAATTTTAAGCATTTTGCATCTTACTTAGATTACAGGATTAGATTTTTAGTCTCTCTATGGAGAATGACAAAGAAAGCTTATCAATTTAAAGAGAAATTCAACTCTATATTCCCCATATATTAATTAGCTAGTGAATGTTCATTTGAAGTAATTCATTAAAATGTTATTAATTAATTAATAATTTTCAGTTGAACTCCATTTTTTAATTCCAGCTATAAAGATTGTTTCAATAAAGCAATTTGTATCCACTATATTTTTTTGATGAAAACCCAAAACAATTCTTTTGTGATTTAGGTAGAACATACAATATTAAACAACTTTCCAAGTTACTAATATTATCAAATTAGTTTCATTCTCTTGGTATCATTTGTTGAATGAGTAGCAGTGCACTACTGGCTGCTGACTGAACACATGGGTGAGCAAATTCCAATGGGTATATATATATATGCAGCCACCAATCAGCAGCTAGAACCTAGGTTTTTTGCTGCTCCTGAGCTTACCTAGATAAACCATTCAGCAAAGGATAACAAGAAAAGAAAGCAAATTAAATAATAGAAGTCAATTGGAAAGATGTTTAAAATTGTATGATCTGTCCAAATCATGAAAGAAAAATTGTGGGTTTCATGTCCCTTTAATCAAAATCCCCTAAGAGATTACAAATACTCAATATTTTATTTGTAAGGTAACAATATAATACATCTGAATGATAAGGTATTAAACTTCATAATGAAATTAAGTTATTTTTGGCTTCCATTTATTGTTCAATTATTATTTTACATATGTATTCTTGAAATTATTAAAGGGACACTAAACTCAAATTTTTTCTTTCATGATTCAGATAGAGCATGCAATTTTAAGCAACTTTCTAATTTATTCCTATTATCAATTTTCTTTTTTTTTCTATCATTATTTAAAAAGCAGGAATGTAAAACTTAGAAGCCGGCCTATTTTAGGTTTAGCACCCTGGATAGTGCTTGCTTATTGGTGACTACATTCAGCCAACCAATCAGCAAGCGTAATACAGGCTCTAAACCAAAATGGGCCGGCTCCTAAGCCTTACATTCCTGATTTTTTAAGTAAAGATATTAAGAGAACGAAGAAAAATTGATAATAGGAGTAAATTAGAAAGTTGCTCAAAATTGCACGCTCTATCTTGATCATTAAAGAAAAATTTGGATTTAGTGTCCCTTTAATGCTATACAAGAGAACAAAACATAATGATGTAAGTGTCTTTATACAATTTAGACTAGGGGTGCTCATACTTTAGTAAGATAGAGTCGACTTTTTTTGTGAAGTTTGTCAGTGAGATCTACATACCTTTAAAGTGAAAGTCAACCATAGCGTTTTTGAAACGCTAGGGTTGACTGTTGAAACAAATAAAGGGCACTTCCATTCATGAAGTATAAGAGACTTCATGCAGAAAGTGCCTTTATTCGTTTCAACCGTTCGCCGTTCTTTAGCTGCTACAGCAGCCCATGGCAAAAAAATATTTTGCTAAGAGGTGACGCTTTCACCTCTTAGCAAATAGCCGTGCGGTAAATCCGGCTCCCATGGGCGCCAAACCGGATTTACCGCATATCAATAAAAAAAATTGCCCGTGGGCTGCTGTTTTGTGTGCAGTCCAGCAGTGAAACAGTTAATTAAGTAACGACAACCTTGTAATTAGCAATCACTGCACAATGCAGTCTGCAAGGTATGGCTGTCTTATTAACTGTTTCACTGCTGGGCCGCACAAAAAACTGGCCTTAGAGAGAACACTGGTGGCCATGGGTGTGTTCCTGGAAACACTTGCCCTGACTGTGGAAGCTGGGAGATGGATAGCAGGCAAACCTACTAACCTGTAACAATTCTGTAACATCTGGGACAGTTGGAAGGTGTGGATCTAATTTTGCTTGTAGTGAACATTAGAAAATCTGAGATTGGCAGCTAAAATAATCTTTGTTTAAAACAGGGACTAGTATTCTTATGCTGAATAACCTTTTTAATTGAGTACACTGTAGAGGGGCAGAATATGTGTATGCAAAATCTAATTTTGCATTTCCTTTAAAGAGTCACTAAAGTCAAAATTAAACATTCATAATTCAAATAGAACTTGTAGTTTTAATCAGAAATGTAGGCTTAGGACCCGGAGCGCTTGCTAATTGGTGGCTAAATGTAGCCTACCCAGGGTGCTGAACCAAAAAATGGGCTGGCTCCTAAGCTTACATTCCTGTTGTTTCAAATAAAGATACCAAGAGAATGAAGACACATTGATAAAAGGAGTCAATTAGAAATTGCTTGCTCTTGCTGAATCATGAAAGAAATTTGTTTTAGGTTTAGTATCCCTTTAAGTGAAGACAAGGCGTCTCTGAAAAAAGGCAGCAATATGCCACACACACAAACAAACCAGTAATTAACCAGTAATTGTTTTAGTAATACATAGAGCGTCTTCAAATGCAGCTAATAATTTAGAAAGGTAATCTTTAGCTGATGCTTATGGGAACTGTACATTTTTTACAGATTTTACTAGGCGGCTTATGAAAATACTGGACTGTACAGTTCAATACTAGATACCTGTCAATCCAATAAAATATAAATTTAACCCTTTCGCTGCTAAGCATTTTTTTTCAACCCAATGCTGAGACAATTTTGAGCTTTTTTGGCTTCCTACATTTAAACCCTATTGTAGGTCAAATTTCAGTGAGTGACCCACACAAATTGTCATACAGGCTTTAGGGGGGTTATAATATAGAGAGTTCACTGTTACCACTGACTATACAGATGAAATCTGTATTTTTTTTTTAGGTGAGGGACTTGTCTACTAGAAAATAAACTTTATTAGGGGTCTCTAGACAGATTTTTTTTTTAGTTGTGTATGTAATGTAACATCCTTAAAGTGCCATAAAACATGTTGAGATGTGTGTATATCCTAAAAGGACTAATTAATTGCATAAAAAAAATGTTTAAAAATTGCTGGCAAGCATTTTAAAATATTTTTAAAAAATAAACAAAATTTGTTACAAAGCCATGATGTCTGGAGCAGTCAGCTCCACCCCCCTATCAGTGTTTAGATATAGAAATTGTATTTCAACTGAGTTCTATGCATATTCCAGCAGATAATCACTGTGCACTTTTGGGTTCTACCAAAGCTACACTAGATATAGTCACACCCATAGAAGGAAATTTGTGTGGGGAGTTAAAACTTTACAATTCAGAAACTAAAAAGAAAGGGTTAATGACGAGGCACTGCCGTATAAATTTGCAGGTAAAAATGCCAGATCCAGTACGTAGGACTTGCTTCAAGAGACCTGAACTCAAGGATCAGGGAACATCTTTCCTCTTTTACCACCAAGAGGTCCACGACTCCTATAGTACAACACTTTGGAGTCTATCATGACAATAACCTTAAAGGGTTCACATGGTGTGCAATTGAGAAAGTCACCAGGCCCAGCAGGGGGGGTGACTTAGATCAATTGCTCGCTAGACGCGAGGCGTTTTGGATTTTTACCTTGGGCACACGGGTGCCTGAAGGCTTAAATTCAAGATATGATGTAATGAACCTGTGGGAATAAATTTGATTGCATTGTATCAGCTTAAGACACATCGATATGTTTACTTGTGGTTTTCTTGTACTATATCCTACATTAACTCAGCAGAGGTAGTCATTTATCTATTAATAGAGTATACATTTTAGACTGTGATTTGCTTAGGATATTGTGTTATGATCTCACTAGTCCTTTCAATAGATATATTTAGTCTCTGAATGTTTTCTAAGTTTGAATTTTGGGGTGTCCGTTTGGAATAAGTATTACTTGCCTGCTATACATGTAATAGTAATATTATATTGGCCCACACCAGTACACCTATTAACGCAATGCATTGTGCATGGATGAACTACTATCATTATTGTCTATGTAAAGGGCATTTTATAGATACCATTGGCAATATAAGTACCCTTTTTCTAAATGCATATTCCCCCATAATCTATTAATCTATTGGCATTTATTTATTGATTTATGAATTTATTTATTTATATATCATATGGATCCTTGTGACCATGGCTAGCAACAATCACACTTATGACTATTGTATTGAGAATTCTACTAATTATTGTGTGTGTTTTTTCGTGTACGTATGAGAAATATATGAGTAATACATGTACCGATCTTAGTTGATATTCACTTCAGTATTTTGCAACAGGATTTAAATGTAAATGTATATAATAATAACATAATGTGTGCATACATATGTAACGTTCCATCATTGTGCTTTCCAGACATCAGAGTTAACAGAATGAATTGTAGACATTGGTAGGAAGCTGAGGGCGTGTTTGTACATTTGTACCAATCACACTTGTTTTAACTTGTTTTAAACCAGGTGTAGAGCACATCACAGTAGGCTATGACTACGGATTATATCCGAAACGCGTAAGCCAGACTGTGCTGCGCCTTCTACACCATGTCCTTTCATTGCTGTGTTTGCCGTTTTTAACTAATCAAATAAAGGAATCGATTTTATGGAACAGCCTCTACCTTTCTCTTTTTAAAGTAATTAAAGTACATATTATTATATTTGGTCTATATCCAAACTTGTTTTATGTCCCATTAAGCGAATCCTGAAGAGTTTTATATTTTAAAGCTCTGCTTGATTACTACTCCCACTGAAAGAGCAGACAATTCTCTTTCAAATAAGGGGAGGGTTGTAGCTGATTAAGAGAGCAAAGATAGAAGGGTTTGAATAACCTCCCACTCATCAAGCTTCCTTGCAGCTACTTGATTCATCCCCTTTGTGACGTCAGCACGTGCCTATGTGGTGACGTCACCGGCAGTCCCATGAAGCCTGGGAGTGCCTCCCAATAGGCCACCATCGATCCCCGGCCTGTAGTGCAAGGGATCACCGAAAAAAGCATTTTTAACTGTGATCTACCGGCATGATGAGGGTTTGTCATGTGCCTGCAGGCTGCAATGTGCATGATGTTCTATAGCTTGTAATGCGCATCAAAGGAGTTATATATACAGTATATATCTCTCTCTCTACAAAACATAAATCAGGAGCTAAACATAAATGCTTTTAATTTATTATATGTTTATAATTTGATTCCAATACACTTAGAAGAAGTTTCACCATGATACAAACTTTATTTCTATATTTAATCTTTATTTCAAACTTTGATCTGAACCTTAAAAATACCGGCAATGTTGGATAAAATACCGACTGGGGTGGTAACCCTACTTGTAAGTGACTAGGCACAGGCGGTAGGTGCGCACACACAATGGTCTTTCCCCACAGCTCAACCTTAGGCCTCACCATATATAAATTTCACAACTGATGATTTTAACCTTTTAGCTACCATTAAGCAGTGGCAATTCTATCAGCGTACTGGGGGTGCTATACACCTTCAAATGCATATGCTGCACCCCTATTGAGCTGTGAAGGGCAGCTCCCTATTTTATATGTATTGCGTCTTTCAACACCTTTGTTAGCCCCTTAATTTTAAGTTCTAGAACTGCAACTGCCAGTAACACACATAGCAGTGATTTTTACCTCACTTTAATCCCGTTGATATCCAGTAGCACAAACACACACAGCAGAAGGCATGTGTATTCTTTTTATTTGTAGTAAAAATAATGCTTAATACAGCCACGGTCAGCAGCATTTGGCTCTTTTCACAACCGCATTTCTTCTTGTGAAAGTGAAACACACACAGCAAAAGACGTGTATTCCTGTTATTTGTAGTAAATACGGCCGTGGCCAGCAGCTTTTGGCTCTTTTCAGAGCCAGATTTCTTCTCCTCACCGATGTCAGGTATTTTTTGAGGAAAAGGTGGCAACCCTAGGCCGAGCTCAGAATCAGGGACTGTCTCATTCAAATGGGGACAGTTGGAAGGTCTGTGAATGCAATTTTAAGCAACTTTATAATTTAATCCTATTATACATTTTTCTTTGTTCTCTTGCTATCTTTATTTGAAAAATCAGGAATGTAAGCATAGGATCTGGACCATTTTTGGTTCAGCAACTTAGTAGTGCCTGCTAATCGGTGCCTAAATGTACCCTTAATCAGCAAGCGCTACCCAGGTGCTGAGCCAAAAATGGGCTGGCTAATATGCTTACATTCCTAAATCATGGAAGAAAAAATATGTGGGTTTTGTGTCCCTTTAACACAGAGTTTCCGGGCCCTATATTTAGAATGCATACAAGGTCTTTAAGATTTAACTGCCACTCTGGGGACTTTAAAAAACTTGACATTTTAGTATCAACATTTATGGCCAGGGATAGGCACAGACAAAGGCTGTGGCGGACATTTTCCAAAGTACAGACCTTAGTGAAGCGGACACCAATGTACATTTGAAATTAAAAACATTATTTCTCTTGTTAAGTGTGTTCAGTCCACGGGTCATCCATTACTTATGGGATATACTCTCCTTCCCAACAGGAAGTTGCAAGAGGATCACCCAAGCAGAGCTGCTATATAGCTCCTCCCCTCACATGTCATATCCAGTCATTCTCTTGCAAGTCTTAACGAAGGAGGTTGTGAGAGGAGATAGGAGTTTTTTACTTAATTATTCTTCAATCAAAAGTTTATTATTTTAAAATGGCACCGGAGTGTGCTGTTTTTTCTCTCAGGCAGTATTTAGAAGAAGAAAATCTGCCTGCGTTTTCTATGATCTTAGCAGACGTAAGTAAGATCCACTGGCTGTTCTCGCACATTCTGAGGAGTGGGGTAACTTCAGAAAAGGGAATAGCATGCAGGGTCCCCCGCAAATGAGGTATGTGCAGTATAATATTTTCTAGGAATGGAATTGACTAAGAAAACACTGCTGTTACCCATATGATGTAAGTACAGCCTTTAATGCAGTAGTAGCGACTGGTATCAGGCTGATAAATGTATGCGCAGTTGAGTTATTTTCTAGGGACTAGAATTTGACTGAGAAAATACTGTTAATACTGAAATAAATGTATGAGCCTTAACTGCAGTAGAAGCGATAACTTTGCATAACACTGGAAAAGTTGTTTTTTTAAACGTTTACTGGCATGTTATTTGTTTTGTGAGGTACTTTGGTGATAAATCTTTTTGGGCATGATTTTTTTTTCCATATGGCTAACGTTTATTTCTGCATAGAAACCGTTGTAACAGGTCTCCCACTGTTGTAATATGAGTGGGAGGGGCCTTTTTTTAGCGCCTTGTTGCGCAGTTAAAATTCTAGCACAGTCTTCCTGCTTCTTCCTCCTTGATCCAGGACGTCTCCAGAGAGCTCAGGGGTCTTCAAAATTCATTTTTGAGGGAGGTAATCAGTCACAGCAGACCTGTGACAGTGTGTTTGACTGTGATAAAAGCGTTAAATCTGAAATTGATTATCCGTTTTTTGGGTATTCAGGGGTTAATCATCCGTTTGCTAGTGGGTGCAATCCTCTGCTAAATTCATACATTTACTGTTAAATTTGTTGGCTATAACTGAATTAGTTCATTGTTATTTCAACTGTGACAGTTTTTTTGTGTTTTTGAAAGCGCTGAAGCGTTTTTTCTATTGCTTGTAAATTTATTGAAAGTTTTTTTCCAAGCTTGCTAGCCTTCATTGCTAGTCTGTTTAAACATGTCTGATACAGATGAATCTACTTGTTCAGTATGTTTAAAAGCCAATGTGGAGCCCAATCGAAATATGTGTACCAATTGTATTGATGTTACTTTAAATAAAAGTCAGTCTTTACCGGTAAAGAAATTATCACCAGACAACGAAGGGGAAGTTATGCCGTCTAACTCTCCTCACGTGTCAGTACTTTCGCCTCCCGCTCAGGAGGTGCGTGAGATTGTGGCGCCAAGTACATCAAGGCCCTTACAAATCACTTTGCATGATATGGCTAATGTTATGAAAGAGCTATTATCTAATTTGCCTGAGTTAAGAGGCAAGCGCGATAGCTCTGGGTTAAGGACAGAGCGCGCCGATGATACGAGAGCCATGTCCGATACTGCGTCACAATTTGCAGAACATGAGGACGGAGAGCTTCATTCTGTGGTTGACGGATCTGATCCGGGGAGACCGGATTCAGAAATTTAAAATTTTAAATTTAAGCTTGAGAACCTCCGTGTATTGCTAGGGGAGGTGTTAGCGGCTCTGAATGATTGCGACACGGTTGCAATCCCAGAGAAATTATGTAGGCTGGATAAATACTATGTGGTGCCAGTGTGTACTGACGTTTTTCCTATACCTAAAAGGCTTACAGAGATTATTAGCAAGGAGTGGGATAGACCCGGTGTGCCCTTTTCCCCTCCTCCGATATTTAGAAAAATTTTTCCAATAGACGCCACCACACGAGACTTATGGCAGACGGTCCCTAAGGTGGAGGGAGCAGTTTCTACTTTAGCCAAGCGTACCACTATCCCGGTGGAGGATAGCTGTGCTTTCTCAGATCCAATGGATAAAAAATTAGAAGGTTACCTTAAGAAAATGTTTGTTCAACAAGGTTTTATATTACAGCCCCTTGCATGCATTGCGCCTGTCACTGCTGCAGCGGCATTCTGGTTTGAGTCTCTGGAAGAGGCTATTCGCACAGCACCATTGGATGAGATTATGAGCAAGCTTAGAGCCCTTAAGCTAGCTAATGCATTTATTTCGGATGCCGTTGTGCATTTAACCAAACTAACAGCTAAGAACTCTGGATTCTCCATCCAGGCGCGCAGAGCGCTATGGCTTAAATCCTGGTCAGCAGATGTCACTTCTAAATCTAAATTGCTTAATATTCCTTTCAAAGGGCAAACCTTATTCGGGCCCGGCTTGAAAGAAATTATTGCTGACATTACTGGAGGTAAGGGTCACACCCTTCCTCAGGACAGGGCCAAATCAAAGGCCAAACAGTCTAATTTTCGTGCCTTTCGTAATTTCAAGGCAGGAGCAGCATCAACTTCCTCCGCTCCAAAACAGGAAGGGACTGCTAATCGTTACAGACAGGGTTGGAAAGGCAACCAGTCCTGGAACAAGGGCAAGCAGGCCAGAAAACCTGCTTCTGCCCCTAAGACAGCATGAAGAAAGGGCCCCCTATCCGGAAACGGATCTAGTGGGGGGCAGACTTTCTCTCTTCGCCCAGGCTTGGGCAAGAGATGTCCAGGATCCCTGGGCGTTGGATATCATATCTCAGGGATACCTTCTGGACTTCAAAACTTCTCCTCCACAAGGGAGATTTCATCTGTCAAGGTTATCAACAAACCTAATAAAGAAAGAGGCATTTCTACGATGTGTACAAGACCTCTTAGTAATGGGAGTGATACACCCGGTTCCGCGGATGGAACAAGGGCAAGGTTTTTACTCAAATCTGTTTGTGGTTCCCAAGAAAGAGGGAACCTTCAGGCCAATCTTGGACCTGAAGATCTTAAACAAATTCCTAAGGGTTCCATCGTTCAAAATGGAAACTATTCGAACCATCCTACCCATGATCCAAGAGGGTCAGTATATGACCACAGTGGACTTAAAGGATGCCTACCTTCACATACCGATTCACAAAGATCATTATTGGTACCTAAGGTTTGCCTTTCTAGACAGGCATTACCAGTTTGTAGCTCTTCCCTTCGGGTTGGCTACGGCCCCGAGAATTTTTACAAAGGTTCTGGGCTCGCTTCTGGCGGTACTAAGACCGCGAGGCATATCGGTGGCTCCGTACCTAGACGACATTCTGATACAAGCGTCAAGTTTTCAAAATGCAAAGTCTCATACAGAGATAGTTCTAGCATTTCTGAGGTCGCATGGGTGGAAAGTGAACATGGAAAAGAGTTCTCTGTTACCACTCACAAGGGTTCCCTTTCTAGGGACTCTTATAGATTCTGTAGAGATGAAGATTTACCTGACGGAGTCAAGGTTATCAAAAATCCTAAATGCTTGCCGTGTCCTTCATTCCATTCCAAGCCCATCAGTAGCTCAGTGCATGGAAGTAATCGGCTTAATGGTCGCGGCAATGGACATAGTGCCATTTGCGCGCCTGCATCTCAGACCGCTGCAACTATGCATGCTAAGTCAGTGGAATGGGGATTACTCGGATCTGTCCCCTTTACTAAATCTGGACCAGGAGGCCAGAGATTCCCTTCTCTGGTGGTTGTCGCGAGTTCATCTGTCCAAAGGAATGACTTTTCGCAGACCAGATTGGACGATTGTAACAACAGATGCCAGCCTACTAGGCTGGGGTGCAGTCTGGAACTCCCTGAAGGCTCAGGGATCGTGGACTCAGGAGGAGAAACTCCTCCCAATAAACATTCTGGAATTAAGAGCAATATTCAATGCTCTTCTAGCTTGGCCTCAGTTAGCAACACTGAGGTTCATCAGATTTCAGTCGGACAACATCACGACTGTGGCTTACATCAATCATCAAGGGGGAACCAGGAGTTCCCTAGCGATGTTGGAAGTCTCAAAGATAATTCGCTGGGCAGAGTCTCACTCTTGTCACCTGTCAGCGATCTACATCCCAGGCGTGGAGAACTGGGAGGCGGACTTTCTAAGTCGCCAGACCTTTCATCCGGGGGAGTGGGAACTTCACCAGGAGGTGTTTGCTCAACTGATTCTTCGTTGGGGCGAACCGGAGCTGGATCTCATGGCATCTCGCCAGAACGCCAAGCTTTCTTGTTACGGATCCAGGTCCAGGGACCCGGGAGCAGTGCTGGTAGATGCACTAGCAGCCCCTTGGGTTTTCAACATGGCTTATGTGTTTCCACCATTTCCGTTGCTACCTCGACTGATTGCCAGGATCAAACAGGAGAGAGCATCGGTGATTCTGATAGCGCCTGCGTGGCCACGCAGGACCTGGTATGCAGACCTACTGGACATGTCGTCCTGTCCACCATGGTCTCTGCCTCTGAGGCAGGACCTTCTAATTCAGGGTCCTTTCAACCATCCAAGCCTAATTTCTCTGAGGCTGACTGCATGGAGATTGAATGCTTGATTCTATCAAAGCGTGGTTTTTCGGAGTCGGTTATTGATACATTAATACAGGCTCGGAAACCTGTTACCAGAAAAATTTACCATAAGATATGGCGTAAATATTTATATTGGTGTGAATCCAAGAGTTACTCATGGAGTAAGGTTAGGATTCCTAGGATATTGGCTTTTCTACAAGAAGGTTTAGAAAACGGTTTATCCGCTAGTTCGTTAAAGGGACAGATTTCTGCTCTGTCTATTCTTTTACACAAACGTCTGGCAGAGAATACAGACGTCCAGGCTTTTTGTCAGGCTTTGGCTAGGATTAAGCCTGTGTTTAAAACTGTTGCTCCTCCGTGGAGCTTAAACTTGGTTCTTATAGTTCTTCAAGGTGTTCCGTTTGAACCCCTTCATTCCATTGATATTAAGCTTTTATCTTGGAAAGTCCTGTTTTTGATGGCTATTTCCTCGGCTCGAAGAGTCTCTGAGTTATCTGCCTTACATTGCGATTCTCCTTATCTGATTTTTCATTCAGACAAGGTAGTTCTGCGTACTAAACCTGGGTTTTTACCTAAGGTTGTTTCTAACAGGAATATCAATCAAGAGATTGTTGTTCCATCATTATGTCCTAATCCTTCTTCAAAGAAGGAACGTCTTTTGCATAATCTGGACGTAGTCCGTGCCCTGAAGTTCTACTTACAGGCAACTAAAGATTTTCGGCAAACTTCTTCTCTGTTTGTCGTTTATTCCGGTCAGAGGAGAGGTCAAAAGGCTTCGGCCACCTCTCTCTCTTTTTGGCTTCGTAGCATAATACGTTTAGCCTATGAGACTGCTGGACAGCAGCCTCCTGAAAGAATTACAGCTCATTCCACTAGAGCTGTGGCTTCCACCTGGGCCTTTAAGAATGAGGCCTCTGTTGAACAGATTTGCAAGGCTGCAACTTGGTCTTCACTTCATACCTTTTCAAAATTTTACAAATTTGACACTTTTGCTTCTTCGGAGGCTGTTTTTGGGAGAAAGGTTCTACAGGCAGTGGTTCCTTCTGTTTAATGTTCCTGCCTTGTCCCTCCCATCATCCGTGTACTTTAGCTTTGGTATTGGTATCCCATAAGTAATGGATGACCCGTGGACTGAACACACTTAACAAGAGAAAACATAATTTATGCTTACCTGATAAATTTATTTCTCTTGTAGTGTGTTCAGTCCACGGCCCGCCCTGTCTTTTTTTGAGGCAGTTCTAAATTTTAATTAAAGCTCCAGTCACCACTGCACCCTATAGTTTCTCCTTTCTCGTCTTGTTTCGGTCGAATGACTGGATATGACATGTGAGGGGAGGAGCTATATAGCAGCTCTGCTTGGGTGATCCTCTTGCAACTTCCTGTTGGGAAGGAGAATATATCCCATAAGTAATGGATGACCCGTGGACTGAACACACTACAAGAGAAATAAATTTATCAGGTAAGCATAAATTATGTTTTTATAGTGCTTGGTGTTATTATACTGATGCAGATACCACTGATTCTATAACCAGCCCTCCTCTGGCTATACCCATGTGCCAGTGTCACTACTGTGTCATTATATAGTGCTGGGTGTTATTATACTGATGCAGATCCCACTGATTCTATAACCAGCCCTTCTCTGGCTATACGCATGTGCCAGTGTCACTACTGTGTCATTATATAGTGCTTGGTGTTATTATACTGATGCAGATACCACTGATTCTATAACCAGCCCTCCTCTGGCTATACCCATGTGCCAGTGTCACTACTGTGTCATTATATAGCGCTGGGTGTTATTATACGGATGCAGATACCACTGATCCTATAACCAGCCCTCCTCTGGCTATACCCATGTGCCAGTGTCACTACTGTGTCATTATATAGCGCTGGGTGTTATTATATGGATGCAGACACCACTGATCCTATAACTAGCCCTCCTCTGGCTATACCCATGAGCCAGTGTCTGAGACTGTGTCATTATATAGTGCTTGGTGTTATTATACTGATGCAGATACCACTGACCCTATAACCAGCCCTCCTCTGGCTATACCCATGAGCCAGTGTCCCTACTGTGTCATTATATAATGCAGATACCACTGATTCTATAACCAGAACTCCTCTGGCTATACCCATGTGCCAGTGTCCCTACTGTGTCATTATATAGCGCTGGGTGTTATTATACGGATGCAGATACCACTGATCCTATAACCAGCCCTCCGCTGGCTATACCCAAGAGTCAGTGTCACTACTGTGTAATTATACAGTGTTGGGTGTTATTATACTGATGCAGATACCACTGATCCTATAATTAGCCCTCCTCTGGCTATACCCATGTGCCAGTGTCACTACTGTGTCATCAGTCATTATATAGTGCTGGGTGTTATTATACGGATGCAGATACCACTGATCCTATAACCAGCCTTCCTCTAACTATACCCATGTGCCAGTGTTACTACTGTGTCTTTGTATAGTGCTGGGTGTTATTATACAGATGCAGATACCACTGATCCTATAACCGAACCTCTTCTGGCTATACCCATGTGCCAGTGTCACTACTGTGTCTTTGTATAGTGCTGGGTGTTATTATACAGATGCAGATACCACTGATCCTATAACCGAACCTCCTCTGGCTATACCCATGTGCCAGTGTCACTACTGTGTCATTATATAGTGCTGGGTGTTATTATACTGATGCAGATACCACTGTTCCTATAACTGAACCTCCTCTGGCTATACCCATGTGCCAGTGTCACTACTGTGTCATTATATAGTGCTGGGTGTTATTATACTGATGCAGATACCACTGAACCTATAACCAGCCCTCCTCTGGCTATACCCATGTGCCAGTGTCACTTCTGTGTCATTATGTAGCGCTGGGTGTTATTACACTGATACAGATACCACTGATTCTATAACCAGCCCTCCTCTGGCTATACCCATGTGCCAGTGTCACTACTGTGTCATTATATAGTGCTGGGTGTTATTATACTGATGCAGATACCACTGATCCTATAACCATCCCTCCTCTGGCTATACCCATGTGCCAGTGTCACTACTGTGTCATTATATAGTGCTTGGTGTTATTATACTGATGCAGATACCACTGATTCTATAACCGGCCCTCCTCTAGCTATACCCATGTGTCAGTGTCACTACTGTGTCATTATATAGTGCTTGGTGTTATTATAATGATTCAGATACCACTGATTCTATAACCAGCCCTCCTCTGGCTATACCCATGTGCCAGTGTCACTACTGTGTCATTATATAGTGCTTGGTGTTATTATACTGATGCAGATACCACTGATTCTATAACTGGCCCTCCTCTGGCTATACCCATGTGCCAGTGTCACTACTGTGTCATTATATAGTGCTTTGTGTTATTATACTGATGCAGATACCACTGATCCTATAACCAGCCCTCCTCTGGCTATACCCATGTGCCAGTGTCACTACTGTGTCATTATATAGTGCTTGGTGTTATTATACTGATGCAGATACCACTGATCCTATAACCAGCCCTCCTCTGGCTATACCCATGTGCCAGTGTCACTACTGTGTCATTATATAGTGCTAGGTGTTATTATACTGATGCAGATACCACTGATTCTATAACCAGCCTTCCTCTGGCTATACCCATGTGCCAGTGTCACTACTGTGTCATATAGTGCTGGGTGTTATTATACTGATGCAGATACCACTGATCCTATAACCATTCCTCCTCTGGCTATACCCATGTGCCAGTGTCACTACTGTGTCATTATATAGTGCTGGGTGTTATTATACTGATGCAGATACCACTGATTCTATAACCAGCCCTCCTCTGGCTATACCCATGTGCCAGTGTCACTACTGTGTCATATAGTGCTGGGTGTTATTATACTGATGCAGATACCACTGATCCTATAACCATCCCTCATCTGGCTATACCCATGAGCCAGTGTCACTACTGTGTCATTATATAGTGCTGGGTGTTATTATACTGATGCAGATACCACTGATCCTATAACCAGCCCTTCTCTGGCTATACCCATGTGCCAGTGTCACTACTGTGTCATTATATAGTGCTTGGTGTTATTATACTGATGCAGATACCACTGATCCTATAACCAGCCCTCTTCTGGCTATACCAGACATCCCAACTCTCCCTGAAGTTCAGGGAGTCTCCCTGATTGTAATAGCGGCTCCCTGATGCCAGCAAATGGAATGCAATCTCACTGAAACTCTAAGTACCATGATCCAATGTGGCCCAAATCCGGAAAAGTGTTTCTTTAAGGAATGCCTTTAGTTGCTGGGACGTTATAGAACCCTCAAAGCATCAGTAACCAAAAAGCCCCCACTGATTCTAATAAAATAAAACACAAATACTACCTTATTTATTGCACGTAATTAAACTTCGGATCACTGGAAAATAGGTTTGTTGTATGTGGTTGTGCAATAAAGCTACTTTTTTATGTGACTTTATTGGGAAGCTACTTTAATGATGTCTCTATCTTATTTAGGGTTTCAAGGTGTCCAATACATAACGGGGGGGGGGGGGGCGCAGTAGCGGGTGAAGCCATCTCCTGGCCTGAAATTAGTTTTTGCAGGTTGGGATGTCTGCTATACCCATGTGCCAGTGTCACTACTGTGTCATTATATAGTGCTTGGTGTTATTATAATGATACAGATACCACTGATTCTATAACCAGACCTCCTCTGACTATACCCATGTGCCAGTGTCACTACTGTGTCATTATATAGTGCTTGGTGTTATTATAATGATACAGATACCACTGATTCTATAACCAGACCTCCTCTGACTATACCCATGAGCCAGTGTCACTACTGTGTCATTATATAGCACTGGTTGTTATTATACTGATGCAGATACCACTGATCATATACCCATGAGCCAGTGTCACTACTGTGTCATTATATAGTGCTTGGTGTTATTATACTGATGCAGATACCACTGAACCTATAACCAGCCCTTGTCTGGCTATACGCATGTGCCAGTGTCGTTACTGTGTCTTTGTATAGAGCTGGGTGTTATTATACAGATGCAGATACCGCTGACCCTATAACCAGCCCTTGCCCTTGTCTGGCTATACGCATGTGCCAGAGTCGCTACTGTGTCTTTGTATAGAGATGGGTGTTATTATACAGATGCAGATACACATCCAATCCAGTATTTCACTCAGGCTTTATTCCATAACTTATCACCCAATATCGCCAGCAGTCTCTTGACAAGCCACTAACTTTATTCACACTACATTTTTTTTTATTCCTAATTTTTAATCAGAAAGAAAATATATACTAAGGTTGTGGCGGACACTGCAAGGGCTAGTTACGGACACCTTGCCTATCTCTGTGGCTGAGAATGAGGGACACAAAAGGTTGATAGGAGTCCGTCACCATTTTGGGGGTGGAGCCATGGGAGGGATCTTGGGTGGTTAGTGTTAGCATGTGGGTGTTTCTAGGTGTTCTGTGGGTTGGGCTAAGGGACATTCTGTAAAGAGGGACATAGAGACAGAGCTGGGAATCAGGGACTTTACCTCTCAAATAGGGACAATTGGGAGGTGCTGAAATACTGATATGTCCTGCTGAATACTGGACACCAGCCAACCCTATGTAATAACACATATTAGTCCCAAAGAATGATTCATCTATATACATTGTGATTTGTTATTATTATTATGTATTTATTTATTTATATTTTATTATGTATTATTTTTTGCTCTCTCAACGTAAGGTGGTAATGGAAAAAAGAAATGTGGAAGTGCAATAGTTATTTTCTGTATTGCTCAAAACTAAACGGATCACCGGTTTGTCAGTACAATATTTTACATCTGTCTAGCAACGTTATTCCTTTTCGTTTTACTAATAATAAAATATATATATATATAAATAAAATTGTAACGTAACGGTAGTAGAACTATTACGTGACTGGATTTTTTGCCAGTAACAAAAATGGCCTCTCTACACTTTTGACAGAGGGGACCTTAAACTGTTGTCCGAGACCTGGCGCATGTGCGCAGCACTTCCAGATATTAGTGTTGTGGCACAGTCCGTGGGTGCAACCCTTTGCCCAGGGCAGGGCCCAGTGTTTAGCTGGGAGTGGTGGAGGTTTGAAGTCATGATTGGACTTACATAGCTGACAATATATGGAAGGCCAGAGTCTCGGCTGTATCCAAGGAAGGCGGGGACAGGGACATGTAGAACCCGGAAAGAAATCCAGCTGCTGCCCGGTGTCCGGGGTTAGCTAGTGAGTCCATGTGCGCACCTGGTGGTCTTTCCGTGCCCTTACCCACGCGTGTCAGCCACTGAGGTCTCCGGCACTCAAGGGGTGAAGTAACAAATCAATATAATGATCCCTTTAGGAATCCTTCTGTATAGTGTGCTGTAGCTATATTAATTATTTATTAATTATAATAGAGCTGAGTGTATAAATAGCTCCATATGTCTATTGACTTTATGTCGTCTGTGCTTTTTGGTTTTAGTTATTTTTCAAAAGAATAAAGTTAACTTTTGGTAGCATTTGACTTGGACATGTGGAATTATTTTCTAGGAATATTAGGAATTCATCAGGGCTCATAAAATTAAAAACACCTTCTTTGGCTTCTGAAGTGGGTAGTTGTTTTTTTTTCTATTTTTACCTGTTCCTAGGTATTAATAAAAGTGAATTATTTCAGATTGTTCTCTACACTGTGATCTAATATCTGAAAGATCCCCACTATCAAGGTTCAATAAACTGATACTGTAAAACTACACTTTCAAAATCTGTTTAAATAATGCATAAATTCAGGTTTGTAATTTTCAGCCCCCTCAAAAAGGATATTTTAAAGTGATGGTAAACTTTACATGTTTAATATTCAGTTCTGTAATCTATGCAGTAATGAAGATGTGCTGTAACTAAAGGGTGTGACACACTGCAAGCGATGCGGTGCGAGGCGAAGCAGCTGCTTCGCACCGCGTCGCGTTGCTTCTGAAGTTCAAATATTTCATCTCTGAGTGCTCAGCTACCTGACCTGACACAGCAGAGGGCTCAGAGATGAAAAGGCAGGACACACTGAGCACGCACAGCCGCATCTACACGCTGCGCACCGCTACGCTTGCAGTGTGTCACAGCCTTTACTTTTTAATCTAGCTGTGCCACTCTTAATACTCTGCGTGCCAGTGTTCTGTCAA
The DNA here is from genome assembly GCF_027579735.1 of Bombina bombina. Lineage (NCBI taxonomy): Eukaryota > Metazoa > Chordata > Amphibia > Anura > Bombinatoridae > Bombina > Bombina bombina. The sequence goes on from NC_069506.1 coordinate 50,925,140, forward strand.
AAATAGCTACCTTGTCAAGATTTGCTAACTGGACATGCACATGCTCACAATTACATAATCACACTCCACATGTTTGAAAGGAATGTGTGGAATGCGATTATGTAATGACCAGTATGCGCACATGCAGCTAGCAAATCTCGAACTTCCATGCCATTGTTAAAGCGGCCACAGATGTACGCGCATGCGCAGATCAACTTGGTTGCAAATTTCGACAGTCATATTGTTCTTAGTCTGGTACTAATTAATTAACTGTACAACCACGTTGTAGTAGGTGTGTGGGGCAAGTGTAAGCGCTATTGGTACCCTGGTTGAAACAAAAAAAAAATGAAATGGAAATTTTTTCCCCCGTAAAATTATATTCTTTAAAGTGCATGTGATCTATAGCACATTCAATTCACTAACCATACGTTACATTGCACAGTTAATGAATTGCTACCAGAGTAAGAACAATATGGCTGTCAAAATTTGCTACTAAGTTCAACTGCACATAAGCGTTTAACAATGGCATGGAAGCACTAGATCAGTTCCCTCTGCAAGATTTGCTACCTGTATCAGCACATGCGGGTCATTACATAATCGCATTCCACACATTCCTTTCAAACATACGTGGAGTGCCATTACGTAATTGTGAGCATGCGCACCTCAAGGTAGTAAATCTCGAAAAGGTAGCTATTTTTGACAGAACACCGGCTGCCCACTTCAAAAGGAATTTTCTTTTGTAAGCTAACGGTTTGAACTGTTCTGTAATCAGCGATCTGGTTACAAAAAAAGTGCTTTACGGCTAGAGCTTTGATTGGAGAACAGTTCAAACCGTTGGCTACAAAAAAATATTACTTTTGAAGAGGGTGGCCGAAGTGCTGGGTATTAGAATTTCAGCGCTATATTAAAAAGTACGTTATACTGTATCTTTATTACTACTGTTGAATTAAAGTGTCCGTAAACCTAAACCTGTTTTTTTTTACTCAGCGCATCGGGCCAGCTGTATAGTCACAGCCCGGCCCGACCGCGCCATAAGACTAAGTGCAGCTCGCTCCTGCTCTGTCTGACAGCAGGAGCGAGCTTCACTTAATGTTATGGCGCGGTCGGGCCGGGCTGTGACTATACAGCTGGCCCGATGCGCTGAGTAAAAAAAACAGACCCGCTCAGCAGAGAGCGGGTCTGTAAAAGCGGCATGTTTTTAAAATATTAAAAGGGAAAAAAGGGTTTTATAACTATAGCAGTAAAATAATGTTATATAATTCTGCACTATGTGCAGAATTATATAACATTATTTTTTAGGTTTACTGTCCCTTTAAACTTCATCTATAATATTGCTATCATTCCGGATCTGTTTGTACAAAGGGGAATGTTTACCATCCCTCCTTTACAGCAAAAGGGTTTAATCTATTCTCCTATCTCTAAAGCTCTATGAGGGTGTTGTCTACAACAGTGATTTTTAAATATATATATATATATACACACATACACATACACACAAACACACACATACTGTATGTATTGTGCTGTTATGCCATGCCTCTTACAAACTACCCCTGCACTGGGAGTAAAAAAACAAGCAAAGTTTAAAAAATATGTCACACTATTGTCAGTCTGCCGCGGCACACCTGAGGATCTCTCACGGCACACTGGTTGAAAAACACTGGTCTACAACACTAACAAATTGTTACCAACTAGACCAGGGCTTGACAGACCTGGGAGCCACTGGCACATAGAATTTTACTCCTGGCTCCTAAGTTTTTGGGTTATTAACCATAGATCTATACACAGATACCACTGTCAGGCTCCTAAAAGTATGGTCTGGCTACTAAATATTTTTACTGGCTCCTAAATTTTAAACAGATTTGTCGACCCCTGAACTAGACATCATTTTATCTGCTAATGTTGGTTGTAAAATGTGAATGGAGTGTGTAGGTTGTCTTTTGGTTTAGAGGTAGGTTACATTAGTGTGTGTATAATTAATATATAAATATATATATATATATATATATATATATATATATATATATATATATATATATATATATATATATATTTTACTGTTTATAATGCTATGCAGAATAAAACAATTGTCTTCATTTTGAAGAAGAAAAACTCCTGTTCAAATATGATCTGCTTCCCACAAATATCTGAGTTTTGCAACAGTTTGCAAGCAATGAACCATTAGATTACTTTGGGAGTGAGTTGTAATTGTATTTGACATGTTATATCAACCAATTTGCATATTTACTAATAAAGTTGTTTTATTTTCTTTTATTAACCTGAACTTAGTTATGCAGGGAAATACTACTAATCGTATGTATGTATTTGTGTGTGTGTATACACACACATACATTAGATTTTACTATTTTATACTTAAAGGGACAGTCTACAATAGAAATTGTTTAAAAAGATAGAGAATCCCTTTATTACCCATTTCCCAGTTTTGCATGACCAACACTTTTTACCTCTGTGATTATTACCTTGTATCTAAGAACCTTCTCCCAGCCCCATGATCACATGACTATTGTCTTGCATTTAGTATGGTCTTGTACTAACTCTTAAATAACTCACTGTGTTATCTATATGACCCACATTAATTTATCAGTCTCTTGTTGTGAAAAGGAATTTAAAAAACATTTGATAAGAGGCAGCCCTCAAGGGCTTAGAAATTAGTATATGAGCCTACCTAGGTTTTGTTTCAAATAAGAATACCAAGAGAACAAAGCAAATTTGATGATAAACGTACATTGGAAAGTTGATTAAAATTCAAAGTCCTATCTGAATAATGAAACTTTAATTTTGACTAGACTGTCCCTTTTTAAAAGGGACATTCTACTGTAACATTGTTTTTCTCTTGATGTGTTTGCAATTGCCCCTTTATTTTTTTTTGTATGAAATCACTAATACAAATTACAACCTATTTAAATGGACTGAGCTTTCAATAAGAACAGACATCCTTATATCATCTGTCTTTCTATACACAAAGGCTTCTCTCTGTACATATACAAAAGTCAATACTCTCTGGTCTGGTGAGATTATCTAAGATGTCTTGACAGTACTGTCAGGTCCAGCACATGATTTTGTGCAGGGTTCTAGATTTGAAGGAGAAGCACATATATTCCAACATGATGGTAAACAAATATACTGTACATTTTGGTATGATTTCTATTGACGCCTGCAAGTTTCTGATAGTCCGACCCTTAGAGCAATTAAAAATTAACATTTTAGTACTTGCCTTTCTAACCCTACTGGGCTGCTGCTGTTTGCCTGTTTACGTAGCCTTTCCTTAGATAATATAGCAGCATTTATATTTTTTATATAGGTAGTATCTTCATTAAAAAGCAAAAGTGGCTATTTCAAAATAAAGGTCAAGGAGCTATTTGTAAACAATTTAATATACACTCCAGTAAGCAAAGGGAATAATTGGAAACGTTAAAAGGGTAGAAAAAGTTTACTTTACAATGTCGTTTTAATCATTATTCATATGAATATGATCTGAAGATCATATCATATGCATATATTTCATTAATCTAAACTAACACATTCAAAATCTATATGTAGTTTGATAATAGGGTCACAAAAAAAGATTGAGGGGACATTTTATATCAAAAATTAAATGCTTCCAGATTTGTTAGAACATTCAAATTAGTGTCATTTTTAACTATGTGTTTAACTCTCTATAAAGGTCATGCTTATAGCCACAACACAGCAGGGCTTGGCTTGTGATTGGCTGTTAGGTGTGTATGCCAGTTCTAATTGGCTCTTTGGCTGGAGTGTGCAGGGGCATTAAAATTTAATGTTTTAGCAAATGAGAACATTTTATTTTTGAATTACAGTGTCCCTTTAATGATTTAGGTAACCCCTGTTCATGTAGCTAGACCATTCTTATCATGAAGCAGAAATGATGATATGTGGAGTGATCTCTATTTTTTTCTTTTAAGTGATATGAACCAGAGTTAATATTTAACTGAATATATGTAGGTGACCGTGGTGTCAGAGCAGAGTACACCTGGATAGTTTTAGTTGCTGCATTGCCAGACGATCACATCATTTAATGTTATATTCATTGATCTCATGGGATGGCTTCCTTTAAATTATTGGACAGGTCCTGCTGGGGAAAGGTAATCTTAAATACCAGTTGATATCGTAAGTGCTCATTTGGAGAAGTGGCTGCGTTTTCATACTAGTTTTATGGTTATTTGCTGAGGGGGGGTGGGGGAGGTGCACTTATGTGTAAGAAATAAGGTTGTAAGATCTTCACTTTTGCAAGTGTGAAGAGATCTGATTTACTTCTCAACCCTTTGAAATCCATCATTCTGTCCTGTTATCATATTTTTGCTGAAATTTATGCTTTTTGCATAGATGTTATCATTTGTATAATGTATTACCCAAAAAAGGGGCGTGAGCATTCCATAGTTTAATAGAAAATAAAAATACATACTACAGTAACAGTTTAATTTTCAGTGCTTTTTACACAACCGCAAACCTTTTATGGGTTGTACTTTCAGTTTGATTTCTGTTTTGAATAGTGTGAATACAATGTATTTAGTTACTTAAAGGGATATAATTGCCATAATATGTTAGAGCATTTTACTGTTGTAGTAATTTACTGCGGGAAGCTAGCTGAACACATCTGGTGAGCCAACGACAACAGGCATATGTGTGTAGCACCAATTAGCAGCTAGCTCCCAGTAATTCATTGCTGCTCCTGTGCCTACTAGGTATGCATTACTGACCCTAACATGTTAAAACACTGCAAAAGGGTTAAATACATAGATAAACTTCTGCTTTGGAACCACAAGCATTGCAGCTCCTAAGTATTATCCTGTCATTGACTAATGGCTACGTGTGAGTGCCGCTTCTGATTAACTCAATGGAGATATTCTGCTATGGAACAGCAATAATTGGGGCTTCAGAGCTGCACTTTACCTGTGTGTTTAATCAATTTTGCAAGGGGTCACATATAGTATACTAGGGTCAGTAATGGGAAAACACATATTCTAACCATTTAAGGCATGTATGTCTTTCTTTCAAATGTCCCTTTAATTAAAGGGACAGTAAAATCATAATTAGACATACATGATTTAGACAATTTGAAATAACTTTCCAATTTACTTCTATTATTTAATTTGCTTCCTTCTCTTGTTATCCTTTGCCGAAAGGTTTATCTAGGAAAGCTCAGGAGCAGCAAAGAACCTAGGTTCTAGCTGCTGATTGGTGGCTGCATATTTATACCGATTGTCAAACCGGTAGTGCATTGCTGCTCCTTCAACAAATAATACGATGAGAATGAAACAGATTTGATAATAGACGTAAATTAGAAAGTTGTTTAAAATTGTATGTTCTACCTTAATCATGAAGTAATTTTTTTGGGGTTTCATGTCCCTTTAACTGATTTAGCTTTTCTGTTTGAAAATAAAGGAGTGTGTTTGCCAAGCAGCCTCCCAGGAGTTGACGTTTGTGAGCTTTTTAGGTTCATTTACAGGTCTATTGCACAACGTTTTCAGCGTTGTCATGTGCTATCCTTTCAAGCAACTCACATATTAAATGATTTAGGATGAGTTGTTAACTGTAATTTATTTGCATAACAACCAAGCTCTTAGCTAAGCTGAATGGTATTTTTTTTAGGTTTACAATTTACAAATAAAAAAATATAATAAAAATAATATCTGTTGTATCAATGTATTTGCTTTGTTTTGCCGCTTTCTAAGAATGTGAAAAAAAGCAAACATACTGATTGTAACATACTGAAAACTGTACGCTTTATAAATAGAAGTTAATCTAAAATCATATTAACATATCAAAGATACAGGTTAATATTCTGCAACCCAAGAAAACATTGCAGAGGTTAGTGTGGTGTTTTTAAAGGCTAAGGGCTCGATTTATCAAAGCCCCTAAGGCTGCAAGTTCTCACAAGAGCCTCCTCGCTGTATTTAACAAGCAGCGGTCATAAGACCGCTGCTTTCCTAACCTCTTCGCCACCTCTAAAGTGGCGAAATTCAATCTCCGCGGTTTAGTCCGACCGAGGAGATTGACAGCTCCTGCCCGCGCGTGATTGGCTGTGCACGGGCAGGGGGCGGGATTGCACGCTAGCGCAAAATAGCGCTCGTGTGCATTGGTAATTTCCTCTGGTTAAATTCACCCCGCCAGAGGCGAGCTGAGGCGTACAGGGGCGCGTATATGTGCCCCTGTCCGCCTCAGCTTTGATAAATCGAACCCTAAGTATTCTAGTACAGAGCCTCAGAATACATTGTTAAAGGGACAGTAAAGTCATAATTAGACATTCATAATTTTGATAGAACATACAATTTTAAACAACTTTCCAATTTACTAGACCGTGCTAGTTCATGTGTGTCATACAGGTAACATTTTGCTCACTCCTGTGGAGTTATTTATGAGTCAATTTATCAAAGGCTTTGCAAGCCTTTCGACCCCCTACGACTGCAGGTTCTCACAAGAGAACCTGCAGTCCATATTTAACAAACAGCGGTCATCAGATCGCTGCTTTCCTAACCTTTTGACGACTCTAAGGTGGCGATTTTCAATCTCCCCGGTCCCGTCCGACCGGGGACATTCCGTGATTGGCTGTTCTCGGGCAGGGGGCGGGATTGCATTAAAATGCAAAATAGCGCTCGTGTGCAATGCAGAATTCAGCTCGCCAGAGGCGTGCTGGGGTGGACAGGGGCACGTATGTACGCCCCTGTCCACGGCAGATTGATTAATAGACCCCTTTGCTCGGATTAAACACAAGTGACACAAGCTAAAATAAAATGTTGTGATAAATTAGAGTATTGTATTTCTCTGTTGGAGTGTCCTGTAAAAGGAAGCTTACTACAAAACATACTTTCTATAACAACGTTCGCATTTGTCTGTCTCGTGCACCTTTTGCGTAGGATGACAGAAAGTTCACATTAATAAGATGGGTCTACTGTGATAGACTTTTCATGAGACAAAATATTTTGACATAGCTAGAAATCCCAGACACGGCTAATCTGAACAAAAATAGAAGAAAAACAAATATTCAGCTTGCATTACTCTGCAGAACCATAAACTGAAAAGTAACAGATCTACAAGTGGTGCACAAGGGTTCACTATTTCATATTGATACAAAGGGCACCATGTATTAACTCGTGTATGGACAAGCTTCTCAACATGAGAAGTTGTCCACACGCCTTTACCGGATACAGGCAGCGGATCTCTTTGTCCGCTGGCCCTCAGAAGCAGGCTTGCATATGCAAACCTGCCCCGCAAGGGCTCCAGAGCTTACGCTGCTTCGTACATGGAGCCCAAAGATTTTATATTTAATTGTACTTTACTGTGTAGATTGTTGAGAATTGTGATAAGTTACCTATGTAGGCAGCCATTTACAGTTTTAGAAAATTGTCAGAACAAAGGATTTTAGCGACATTCTGATGGAAAAAAATACATGCTGAAATTAATTCGACCAGGGGTCGACAAATCTGTTAAACATTTCGGAACCATTAAGAATATTAAAGGGACACTCAAGTCATGATTAAACGTTCATGATTCAGATAGAGCACACAATTTTAAAGGGACAGTCTACACCTTAGTCATCTTAAAGTCTTACCTTTGATCACTGGTTTTCAAACCTGTCCTCAGGCCTCTCCAACAGTCTGGGTTTTCAGGATAACCTTGGATGAGAGCAGGTAAAATATAACCATGTTTACTAAACAGCTGATTATTTCACCTGTGCGATAGTTCAGATATCCTCAAAATGTGGCCTGTTAGGGAGTCCTGAGGAGAGGTTTGAAAACCAATGCCTTAGAATAAGCTGCACATAGCCTCCTACTCCCTTTCTTGTAACAGTAATTTTTTTTTTTTAAAATGACTATTGCTTCTGATCACTTTGAAATGGCTGCCAAGCTCCGCCCACTGATGACATCATGATCTGGGCGGCATCTAAGCACTCTGCTGAATAGCATTGACAGTCTGTAGAATCCAATTAGTGAGTCTTTTGTAACTAGTGAAGCCTATAATGCAGCACAGATTGTGATGTCATTAGTGGGCAGCATATCTAGCATATATAGATAGCCTGTATAGATTTACTGAGATATGGCTCCCTAGACCCTGCAATTTGATAAGACCTAGTGAATTTAGTTTCTGTATGTATTGATTTTAGGATGAAATAATTAAAGGGCCATAATACCCAAATGTTTAAACACTTGAAAGTGATGCAGTATAGCTGTAAAAAGCTGACTAGAAAATATCACCTGAACATCTCTGTAAAAAAAAGATATTTTATTTCAAAAGTTCCTCAGTAGCCACCTCCCATTGTAAAGGATTTCTAAGCAGCATTTTAGTATGTCTGTCCTAGGACAGCTTAGGGGATGAGCCTTGTGAACTCTCATATTATTTCACCAATCAGGTAAAGGAAGCTTACTATGAAATCTCATGAGATTTAAGTCAAATCTCATGAGATCACAGTAAAATAGTTCATGACCTCAGCACTGCTGATGCTGATTGGCTGCAGTTCATTTTTTTAATTTTTTTTTACCTGCAGCTGAGTATAACTTTTTACACAGAACTTACTCTGCTGAGCTGAGGAGATTGTGCGGTAAAATATCTTCCTTTTTTTACATAGAGATGCTCAGGTGATATTTTCCTGTCAGCTTTTTACAGTTATGTCCCTTTAAGCTTATTCGAATCTAAATCTTCCTGGGCACTATTCAAATATTTTTGAGAATTGCCAACACCTAGATGATGGTGAAATTTCTTGACCACGATTGTATTATTATTGTTCTATCACACCTAAATCCCTTATCTAAAGGAGTTGATATACTAAATACACAAAAGGTGCGTTTGCATAGGTCTGCCTTTTTAGTTTGCAGGTGCCGAACACTTCTCAGCTGGGAAGGACTTGCTTCTGTTGTAGTTTGAGGCGTTAGTCTTATGTTGTACAGAATTAAACACATGTATCAATTTAAGTGATATCGGCCCTAGTTAAAGGGACAGACTACCCAAAATGTTTATTGTTTAAAAATATAGACAATCTCTTTATTAGACATTCCTCAGTTCTGCATAACCAACACTGTTATATAAATATTCTTTTTCCTTTGTGATTACCGAGTATCTAAGCCTCTGCAGACTTCCCCCTTATCTTAGTGCTTTTTACAAATTGGCATTTAACCAATTAGTGCTGCTTCATAAATAACGCCATGGGATTAAGCACAATGTTAGATGCATGGCACACATGAACTAACACTGTCTAGCTGTGAAAAACTGTTGAAAATGCACTGAGATAAGAGGCAGCCGAAAATAGTGTTGTCTGATAAAAGTAAAAGTGCAGAGTTCTACACAATGTGGCAGTGATTATCCTTGATTACATTTAGTTTTATTTGTCTCTTCTCTTTAATAGCTCTGTTACCTGTATAAAGATTGAATTGTTTGATACACAACTAGGTTACAAAATTCTTCATTGTTAAACACAAGACATTTCTGTTGTCCTGCTATAGAATAACATATCAGCCAAGTCCTATTTTTTTAAAAACAAATTTATTTTTCAGTTGCTCCGCCCACCACTTGCCTCGTTTGGAGGAGCCAATCTGAGCTTAAAGGGACATGAAACCTAACATTTTTCATTCATGATTCAGGTAGAGAATACAATTTTAAACAACTTTCCAATTTACTTCTATTATTTAATTTGCTTCTTTCTCTTGTTATCCTTTGCTGAAACATTTATCTTGGCAAGCTCAGAAGCAGCAGAGAACCTAGGTTCTAGCTCCTGATTGGTGGCTGCATATATTTACTGATTGTCATTGGCTCACCCATGTGTTCAGTTAGAAATCAGTAGTGCATTGCTGCTCCTTCAACAAAAATTGTTTAAAATTGTATTCTCTATCTGAATTGTGAAAAACAAATTTGGGTTTCATGTCCCTTTTAACTTTGATTTTACTATCCCTTTAATATAAAATAGAGCTAAAGGGACAGTGATATACTACTTACTCATTTTACCGGGCAGTTGCTGGATATGTCAGCAGTCTCTTGAAGAAGAAGGAAAAAAAACACCATTACGGATCTTGCTTTTTTTTGGTTTGAGAAAGACCTTTTATCAAGTAGTTGTGGACAGGGCTATTTACCAATACGTCCATGTTTCTTCCTCTGCAGCCTTTTGCAGATAAATCCGAACTTGATAAGGAAACAAGGGTAAAGTTTTGGGTTTGGGAAAAACCCAGTGAGGTAGGTGTATAAATTTACATAAAAAGTCAATGAAAGCGCTGCCTTTGTGTACCTTGTAAAAAGATGTGAATAAATCATGGGAGCAGTTTCTATAACTCTTGCATAGACTGGCAGAGTTGCATTATCAGTATATAGAAATGTAGACTCTATTGAATATAAGAATGTTAGACACAATTAACCATAACAATAGCATAAAAAGACATCTTTTAGGCTTTCATTTTCTTTACCAAAGGTTTTCCCATTTATTAACCTTTTAAGGCCAACTAACAATGTCTTATTTTCATATTACTGTTCCTGGAACTTTTAACCTTTTATGTAACATTTCAAAAACCTTAGAATTTACTTAAAAATTTTCAGTATGTTTATCCTTTTACTGATTGTCTGCAAGCTATAAATATAAAAATTATGAACTCTTGTTTGATGTATTTATACAATATTTATATCATACTTCTGTTTTTTTAAGCGACCATTAAAGGGACAGTCTACACCAGAATTTGTGTTGTTTAAAAAGATAGATAATCCCTTTATTACCCATTCCTCGGTTTTGCACAGCCAACATGGTTATATTAATACACTTTTCACCTCTGTGGTTACCTTGTATCTAAGCCTCTACAGACTGCCCCTATATATATATATTAGGGTTGCACCAATACCGATACTAGTATCGGTACTGATACCAAGTATTTGCACGAGTACTTGTACTCGTGCAAATGCACCGATACTTATACCGATACCTCCACTTCCCATCCATATGCTATCTTGTGGCGTTTTTTTCAAACTGCATGTTCCCATTTCATTTTAAGCTGAAGTGGAGACTAAACTAAAAATTGTTTATTACTGTTCTGCCAATACACATTGCTGTTATTTGTATTATTGTAGGAGAGATCACTGTACCTCGTTCAGACAAACCCCTGAAGTACTGGGCAGTTAATAAACTGAGATTTCCAGCTCTGGCTAAAATGGTCAAAAAATATCTTTCTGCCCCATGCAGTAGTGTGGAAAGTGAAAGACTGTTCAGCCTAGAGTCAAACCTCCTTACTGATAGCAAAAACAGGCTTATAGCTGAACATGCAGAGAGGCTTCTGTTCTGTTCCTTAAAAAGAACTTGCCACTAACTTTAGAAAAATTATTCTAATTGCTAAATTGCCTTTTTATTACTGCTAGTTCTCATCTTGCACAATGATGTTCAAAACATACTGTACTCTGAGGAACATCCATAGGTTAGCTTATATAATTGCAGGAAGAGTACTCATGGCAAAAATTAAGTTAATTCCAATGAACACTCATCCTGCAATTATAGGACTAGATATAGATTACATTTGATTGGTAAGCTTTATCAATGCTTTAACATTTCCAACTCCATAGACTTTAGCATAGCATTGGTAAAACTTACCAGTCAAATGTAATTTAGCCCATAGTGTTGTTCCCCATGATTAAACAGTGCACTGTTCTATTTTTACTATTTTTCTATTTTTAACTGTATTGCACTTTTGGTTGGTTGTGATTTTATATTTGTTATTTGTTGTTATTATTAATATATTTTATTGTAATATTTTTATTTATAAACATGTGCTGTGAACTTTATGACAATTAAAACTGTTTTATTATTTCATAATGTCTTTTAAGTTACAGTCCTTCATAATTATAAAGAAGGAATCTTAAATAATTAGTCTGTATTGTGCTTGGTTAACTGTCACATGACATTAAAAAAAAAAAGTATCGGTAATTGGTATCGGCGAGTATTTGAAAACAAGAATAGGTACTTGTACTCGGTCTTAAAAAAAATGGTATCGGTGCAACCCTAATATATATATATATATATATATATATATATATATATATATATATATATATATATATATATATATATATATATATATATATATATATATATATATATTTATTAGTGTAAACTCTTGTACATGTGGAGAGTAATATTTGGACAAACATAAATACTGTACTCCAAATACTATCTAAACTTCAACATTTTTAATATAGGCACTTTTTTTTTTTTCTTTTACCATATAAGATTTACAACATAGTCATAGTGCATTGAGCCAGTTATACACATTTAAAAACACAAATGTTTTGAAATTTGTAAACTTTGCAATAAAATGAAAGTGTAAAAAAATATTTATTATTTATAATTACTTTTTTTTTTTTTTTTTACTATCCGCAAAGAGACTGAAAGGGCTCCGTGTGCAGGCCTCCATATTTAATCAATAATCAACAACTGATTAATAGTTTTTGTTACCAATATGAATAGTACCAGAGGTTTGAGCAGATATACAGTTGACTAGTTTGATAACCTAAGCAAAAACCCATATTTCTTTCATGTAATTAACAAGAGTCCATGAGCTAGTGACGTATGGGATATACATTCCTACCAGGAGGGGCAAAGTTTCCCAAACCTTAAAATGCCTATAAATACACCCCTCACCACACCCACAAATCAGTTTTACAAACTTTGCCTCCAAGGGAGGTGGTGAAGTAAGTTTGTGCTAGATTCTACGTTGATATGCGCTCCGCAGCAAGTTGGAGCCCGGTTTTCCTCTCAGCGTGCAGTGAATGTCAGAGGGATGTGAGGAGAGTATTGCCTATTGAATGCAGTGATCTCCTTCTACGGGGTCTATTTCATAAGGTTCTCTGTTATCGGTCGTAGAGATTCATCTCTTACCTCCCTTTTCAGATCGACGATATACTCTTATATTTACCATTTCCTCTACTGATTCTCGTTTCAGTACTGGTTTGGCTTTCTACAAACATGTAGATGAGTGTCCTGGGGTAAGTAAGTCTTATTTTCTGTGACACTCTAAGCTATGGTTGGGCACTTTATTTATAAAGTTCTAAATATATGTATTCAAACATTTATTTGCCTTGACTCAGAATGTTCAACTTTCCTTATTTTCAGACAGTCAGTTTCAAGATGGTATCTGTAAGGACTATATTGCCTTTTGTTCAGCAAGGGAATTATATGTCCACAATAGATTTACAGGATGCATATCTGCATATTCCGATTCATCCAGATCATTATCAGTTCCTGAGATTCTCTTTTCTAGACAAGCATTACCAATTTGTGGCTCTACCGTTTGGCCTTGCTACAGCTCCAAGAATTTTCACAAAGATTCTCGGTGCCCTTCTGTCTGTAATCAGAGAACAGGGTATTGTGGTATTTCCTTATTTGGACGATATCTTGGTACTTGCTCCGTCTTTACATTTAGCAGAGTCTCATACGAATCGACTTGTGTTGTTTCTTCAAGATCATGGTTGGAGGATCAATTTACCAAAAAGTTCTTTGATTTCTCAAACAAGGGTAACCTTTCTGGGTTTCCAGATAGATTCAGTGTCCATGACTTTGTCTTTAACAGACAAGAGACGTCTAAAATTGATTACAGCCTGTCGAAACCTTCAGTCTCAATCATTCCCTTCGGTAGCCTTATGCATGGAAATTCTAGGTCTTATGACTGCTGCATCGGACGCGATCCCCTTTGCTCGTTTTCACATGCGACCTCTTCAGCTCTGTATGCTGAACCAATGGTGCAGGGATTACACGAAGATATATCAATTAATATCTTTAAAACCGATTGTTCGGCACTCTCTATCGTGGTGGACAGATCACCATCGTTTAATTCAGGGGGCTTCTTTTGTTCTTCCGACCTGGACTGTAATTTCAACAGATGCAAGTCTCACAGGTTGGGGAGCTGTGTGGGGATCTCTGACGGCACAAGGAGTTTGGGAATCTCAGGAGGTGAGATTACCGATCAATATCTTGGAACTCCGTGCAGTTTTCAGAGCTCTTCAGTTTTGGCCTCTTCTGAAGAGAGAATCGTTCATTTGTTTTCAGACAGACAATGTCACAACTGTGGCATACATCAATCATCAAGGAGGGACTTACAGTCCTCTGGCTATGAAAGAAGTATCTCGAATTTTGGTTTGGGCGGAATCCAGCTCCTGTCTAATCTCTGCGGTTCATATCCCAGGTGTAGACAATTGGGAAGCGGATTATCTCAGTCGCCAAACGTTGCATCCGGGCGAATGGTCTCTTCACCCAGAGGTATTTCTTCAGATTGTTCAATTGTGGGGGCTCCCAGAGATAGATCTGATGGCCTCTCATCTAAACAAGAAACTTCCCAGGTATCTGTCCAGATCCCGGGATCCTCAGGCGGAGGCAGTGGATGCATTATCACTTCCTTGGAAGTATCATCCTGCCTATATCTTTCCGCCTCTAGTTCTTCTTCCAAGAGTAATCTCCAAGATTCTGAGGGAATGCTCGTTTGTTCTGCTAATAGCTCCGGCATGGCCTCACAGGTTTTGGTATGCGGATCTTGTCCGGATGGCATCTTGCCAGCCATGGACTCTTCCGTTAAGACCAGACCTTCTGTCACAAGGTCCTTTTTTCCATCCGGATCTGAAATCCTTAAATTTAAAGGTATGGAGATTGAACGCTTGATTCTTGGTCATAGTGGTTTCTCTGACTCCGTGATTAATACTATGTTACAGGCTCGTAAATCTGTATCTCGAGAGATATATTATAGAGTCTGGAAGACTTATATTTCTTGGTGTCTTTCTCATCATTTTTCTTGGCATTCTTTTAGAATTCCGAGAATTTTACAGTTTCTTCAGGATGGTTTAGATAAGGGTTTGTCCGCAAGTTCTTTGAAAGGACAAATCTCCGCTCTTTCTGTTCTTTTTCACAGAAAGATTGCTATTCTTCCTGATATTCATTGTTTTGTACAAGCTTTGGTTCGTATAAAACCTGTCATTAAGTCAATTTCTCCTCCTTGGAGTTTGAATTTGGTTCTGGGAGCTCTTCAAGCTCCTCCGTTTGAACCTATGCATTCATTGGACATTAAATTACTTTCTTGGAAAGTTTTGTTCCTTTTGGCCATCTCTTCTGCTAGAAGAGTTTCTGAATTATCTGCTCTTTCGTGTGAGTCTCCTTTTCTGATTTTTCATCAGGATAAGGCGGTGTTGCGAACTTCTTTTGAATTTTTACCTAAAGTTGTGAATTCCAACAACATTAGTAGAGAAATTGTGGTTCCTTCATTATGTCCTAATCCTAAGAATTCTAAGGAGAAATCATTGCATTCTTTGGATGTTGTTAGAGCTTTGAAATATTATGTTGAAGCTACGAAATCTTTCCGTAAGACTTCTAGTCTATTTGTTATCTTTTCCGGTTCTAGGAAAGGCCAGAAAGCTTCTGCCATTTCTTTGGCATCTTGGTTGAAATCTTTAATTCATCTTGCCTATGTTGAGTCGGGTAAAATTCCGCCTCAAAGAATTACAGCTCATTCTACTAGGTCAGTATCTACTTCCTGGGCGTTTAGGAATGAAGCTTCGGTTGACCAGATCTGCAAAGCAGCAACTTGGTCCTCTTTGCATACTTTTACTAAATTCTACCATTTTGATGTATTTTCTTCTTCTGAAGCAGTTTTTGGTAGAAAAGTACTTCAGGCAGCGGTTTCAGTTTGAATCTTCTGCTTATGTTTTTTGTTAAACTTTATTTTGGGTGTGGATTATTTTCAGCAGGAATTGGCTGTCTTTATTTTATCCCTCCCTCTCTAGTGACTCTTGTGTGGAAAGATCCACATCTTGGGTAGTCATTATCCCATACGTCACTAGCTCATGGACTCTTGTTAATTACATGAAAGAAAACATAATTTATGTAAGAACTTACCTGATAAATTCATTTCTTTCATATTAACAAGAGTCCATGAGGCCCACCCTTTTTGTGGTGGTTATGATTTTTTTGTATAAAGCACAATTATTCCAATTCCTTATTTTATATGCTTCGCACTTTTTTTCTTATCACCCCACTTCTTGGCTATTCGTTAAACTGATTTGTGGGTGTGGTGAGGGGTGTATTTATAGGCATTTTAAGGTTTGGGAAACTTTGCCCCTCCTGGTAGGAATGTATATCCCATACGTCACTAGCTCATGGACTCTTGTTAATATGAAAGAAATGAATTTATCAGGTAAGTTCTTACATAAATTATGTTTTTAACCCTTTCCCACCGTTGGGACGTTCCATGCAGTTAGGACGCCATGGAGCGTCCTAGCCGTTTGGCTGTCCTGAAGTCATAGAAACTTCCTAAATGGGATTGCGGGCTGGAGGGCGTGCCTAGCGTCATAAGCACTGCCCCGCTGACCCAATCCCATCATTGAAATCATGCAATTGCATGAACGATCGTGTGATTTAAGATTGTACTTATTTGTTTACGTCGGAACTTTGTTCTGATGTAGACAAATAAGTCCTGGCAGGAAGGGGTTAAGGCGCTAATCATGTGTTGTTTTGATTTTAGGAGCAACAGAAGGAATATATCTGTAGCCATATGTAGCATTGTGCAAAAATGTTGTAGCCAGAATGAAGAACTAGTAGCACTTTTGATTTAGGATTTGTCAGGTCCTTAAAGGGATATGAGACCCAAAAACTGTATTTTGGGATTCAGACATAGCGTACAATTTTAAACAAGTTTACATGATATTCTTTGATGAAGATACCTAAATAAATGTCTGAATCATTATATGGCAGGAGAAAGTGCTGACATCTAGTGCTCTTGTAAATCTGCTGCCATATAATGCACAAGACACTGGCATGCTACTTAGTTTATGGCCTTGCTTTTCAACAAAAGATACAAAAAGAACAAATAAAATTTGATAATAGACGTAAATTAGAAAGTTGTTTAAAAATGTATGCTCTGTCTGAATAACAAAAGAAAAAAAAATGTTTCATGTCCCTTTAACTTAAACTTATGCGTCTTTTTGGGCACAGCTGGTTAAAGGGGCATGAAACAAACAAAAAAAAATTATGATTCAGATAGTGTACAGTTAAAAAAAAAAAAAAAGTTTCAAATTTACTTCTATTCTCAAATTTACTTTGTTCTTTTGGTGTCCTTAGTTGAACAGCAGGTAGGTAGGCTCAGAAGTGTGCACATGTCTTGGGCAATATATGACAGCAGTTTTGCAAGAGCACAAAATAGCAAAGTTTGCAGGCATGAAGTGCTTCAGACACATGAATGCTACTTACATATGATCTTCAGCAAAGAATACTACGAGAATGAAGCAAATTTGAAACCTGATTTATTCATTTTTAAATTGTAAGGTCTCAACTTAATTTTCTCTGTTGTTCAAGTCATTATGGTTAAAGTTACAGTACAGTTACAATAAAACTTAAATGTATTGGATAGAACGTGATATTTTAAACAAACCATTTTCCAATTTGTTTTTGTTGTCAATTTTGCTTAGTTCTCTTGGTATCCTTTGTTAAAGAGTAATCCTAGAGGAGCGTGCACATAATGCCTTTAGCCATCTAGTAGCAGTGTTTGCAACGATGTTTGTAGCAATGTTATACATAGTTTCAAACAGCTGTCATAACATGCTACAGTCACTCAATGACACCAGGGTTTGCAACTATGTATAACATTGTTTTAAACATTGCTTTCATTTAAACTAGATTTTACCTTTTTGGATCTATGTGACATAAATATGTATTATTCCATTTGCCTTACTGTAATGTAAATCTGACTATTCATATATAAATATAGTGTATGTGGGCATTTCCTTTAGCGGCATTTACCGTTCACTGAATGTCCATATATGGCTGTTGACTGGAGCATACTTGCGTATGTCTGCATTTCATTCGCTCACTATCTGTATCCTCTTCCAAAGTAGCACAGGAGCACAACTTATGCATTTACGCCTTTGCATCTGTTAAAGGGAAAATCTAGTCAAAGTTCTTAAACTACTTTCTTATTTACTTTTATTGTCTTTGTTCTCTTGGTATTCTTAGTTGAAAGCTAAACCTAGGTAGGCTCATATGCTAATTTCTTAGCCCTTGAAGGCCGCCTCTTATCTGAATGCCTTTGACAGTTTTTCACAGCTAGAAGGCATTAGTTCATGTTTCATATAGATAACATTGTGCTCACACCTGTGGAGTTACTTATGAGAGGGCACTGATTGGCTAAAATGCACATCTCTCAAAAGAACTGAGATAAGGGGGCAGTCTGCAGAGGCTTCGATACAAGGTAATCACAGAGGTAAAACTTACATTAATATAACTGTGTTTGTTATTCAAAACTGGGAAATGATAAATAAAGGGGGTATCTAGCTTTTTAACCTTTTAACGCCGTTAGGACATTGTATTCCGTTTGAATTTTTCTGGACTTCAGCGCAGAAGGACGGATTACAACATCCTAACCGCTTGGCTTTCCTCAAGCCACTGGCACTTCCCTGATGGGATCGGGGTCTGGAGGGTGTTCCTAGCATCATAGGGACGCCCCTCTGACGCGTTCCTATCATTGAAATTTCGTGATAACGTGCAAGATCTCAATTTGTTTACCTCGGAACAGGTTGTTCCGATACTAGGCACGAAAGGGTTAAACAATAACAATTCTGGAGTAGACTGTCCCTTTAAATATAAAGTGAAAAATAGCAGTTTTTGTTTTGGGAAAGTATTTTATTTTTAAACAGTGTTGCATTATTTTGAATTGTCTCTTTATAGGGACATAAAACTAAAGGCAACATAATGATACTGTTCTGCTACTCTGTGTACAACGTACTTCATGCATAACGCTAATCTCATGAACAAGAACACTTTGTTTTTAAAGTAGATTAGTTTCAAACTTTGAAGAAACCACCATTTCTCATAATCTATAAACCTGTATTGCTCAGTTCCTCTTTTTGTTTTCCACAGCTGAAACGGGCTGTACCAGCTAATTTATAAACAAGGGCCAAACCAATGCAGTAGAATTTACATAAGTAACACGTGCATAATAAAAAGACAATCATTTAACTCCTACTCTGAATTTCAAATAAGCAGTAGATTTTTTTTCTGACAAATTTATTTTTCTCCCATTTTCCGGCTCCCTGTATCATGTGACAGACATCAGCCAATCACAGACTAGTATACATATACCCTGTGAGCTTGTGCACATGCTCAGTAGTATCTTGTTCCCCAGAAAGTGTGCATATAAAAATACTGTGCAAAATTTTATTATGGAAGTAATTGGAAAGTGTCTTAAAACTGCTGCTCTGATTCCTAAAAGTTTACTTTGACTTGAGTGTCCCTTTAAACTTTCATGGTACAGATAGAGCATAACATTAGAAAAGACTTCAAAGTACTTACTTTATTAAATATACTTTGTTTTTGTAGGTGCACTACTGAGAGTTAGCTGGTGATTAGTCGCTTCAGATATCTCTTGTCTTTGGCTCACCAGATGTGTTCAGCTAGTAGGGCACTGCAGGGGTTAAACACAGTTAAATGCAGTGTAGTGCAATAATTACATTCTCTAGCACTTTAGATCATTTTTGTTTTATGTCCCTTGAATGAACAAATATAGATGTTTACAAAAAGACAAGCAATTTAGGAATCAGCAGTTTTTTTTATTTTTTTATTCTAGGTATAATAATGATGAAATATGCATAAATACATAGGTACCTAATATGTGTATACATAACGTTTATGTAGCCTGTAAAGAACCAATATTTTAAAGGGACAGTAAACCCCTTGTAAATTCCCTGCTTTCTTGCTATAGAATAACAAACCAGCCAAGTCTAAACACTTTCAAAACAAATATCTTGCTGTAGGAGCGAATCTGGGCTTTAGTGTGCAGACAATATTGTTTAGTTATAATTGTTAGTATGAAGTGAATTGTTTTGCAGTTCTTATCTGTTAAAGCCAAATGCTTTGTAGCAGGGTTAGCCTTCAGAAGTCTGAAGTATACTTTTTCAGTTCTGACAATTAGAATATCCTACATTTTCAGCACTACGTTGTATAAAAGGGGAGGGGGCAAAATAAATAATGAAAGTATATGGCAAAGTTATGTTATTATGCAATAGTAAAAAGTACAGTAAAGTCAAATTGAAACTTTGTTGTAAACACTGCTGCCAGATGACTAAAGAAACTTGCACGCTCCTGAGCTCACCCAGGATTACTTTTCAACAAACGGTACAAGAGAACTGAGCAATAATTGATAATATAAGTAAATAGGAAAGTTGTTTAAAATGATTTGCTCTATCCAATCCCTTTTTAAAGGGACAGCCTATTAAAAATGAAACTTTCATGATACAGATAGGGCATGCAATTCTTTATGGAAAGCTAAACCTAGGTAGGCTCATATGCCGATTTCTAAGCCTTTGAAGGCTGCCTCTTATCTCAGGGCGTTTTGGCAGTTAGATACTGCTAGTTCATGTGTGTCCTATAGATAATATTGTGCTTACTCCCGTGGAGTTATTTAAGAGTCAGCACTGATTGGCTAAAATGCAAGTCTGTCAAAAGAACTGAGATAAGGGGGCAGTCTGCAGAGGCTTAGAAACCAGGTAATCACAGAGGTATAAAGTTATATTAATATAACTGTGTTGGTTGTGCAAAACTGGGGAATGGGTAATAAAAGGGATTATCTTTCTTTATAAACAATAAACATTCTGGAGTAGACTGTCCCTTTAATTTGATTTTGACTTTACTGTCCCTATAACATAGAAAGGTCACAGGTGCTAATTATGTATCCAACAATAAAATGCAACCAATTCCTTTGTATGGAAATTCAAACCTCTGATGTAAAACTTTGTATTTACTGTTCCGTATCACAGCAGCAGGGGAAGATGGGGTGGAGTTTCCTTTACTCACTGGCTGCCAGCAGTGTTAATAGCTTCCAGTCTGGTTAGTTAGTTCTGTGAGTTCTTTATCCACCCTACAATTAGGGCATGTTGGTCCTGATTCAACACTTCCCAATTTTAGGTAAAACAATGAGAATATTGCGTACCTTGTGGAAATATTGTTTATTTGGTGAAGAATTGATTGCAACATGAATACTTCCTTGTGTCATGCAATGTTGTGACAGCTATTGTGCTTAATACAAAGGCATTTCGTTCTAGGAACTGACCTTTCTGCAGTTTGAATTATTAATAATGAAATTAGGTTTATGATCAATAATTATTAACGTTTTGTAGATTTTGTATGGCAGTGCCAGCCTCAGCAAGTAATTGGCAACAGCAGAAGAATTTTATTAACGCAACAGAAGATTTTTACATTGAGAGTCTTCAATTAATAGTTCTGAATTTATTGCTGCTTTCCATTATTTCCGAAGCAGGTTCAGTGTACCTGCTGAGGCAGGCGTCGCCATACAATATCTACTTGACATTGATGATTGGAGACCAAAGCTGGTAGGGCCCCAAAAGAGTTTGTCACCTTGGTACCTATTGGTTGTATCTGTTTATATTTTATCATGTTTTCACATTTTTCTTTCTATTTTTTTTTATAGGCCAATTCCTTCTCTTTGACTGAATCGTTTCTGATTTCACAATGGAGAATAATCCGAGCAAGATTTGCGACAATGAACAGTGCGTGAGCTCTCAGGAGCCCCTTTTCTTTGCAGCACGTGATTGTGAGGACGACCTGGGTCGCGGAAAACCTATCCGAGGGAGGACAAAATCCCGAAGTCTGTCTGCGTCTCCTGCGTCAGGAAGCACCAAGGAATTCAGGTGAGACAGAACATTCCAATAAAAAAGTAAAGTTTATATAGTTTGTTGGAGCAATTATTTCAGCACTAATATTCTTTGTTCCAATTGTAACGTTTCCTGTCCCAGTAAAACAGGCCATGACTGATTTAACCTTTTAACGCCGTTATGCCGTTCTATTCCGTCATATTTACACTGGGCTTTAAAGCCGTTATGACGGAATAGAACGTCATATCAAACGGCTGTCCTGAAGCCTTCTGCGCTTCAAGGACTTGATCGCGGTCTGGAGGGCGTTCCTAGGGTTGTAGGGACGCCCCCCAGATGCGATCCAATAATTGAAATCTCGCGATCGTATGCACGATCGCGTAGTTTCAATTTGTCTACATCGGAACAGGTGTTCCGATGTAGACACTTTAACCCTGTCACGAAAGGGTTAAATGGGCAATAAAGTAAAATTGAACCCTTCACAATTCATATAGATCATGCAATGATGCAAATTTACAAATACTTCTTTTTTTTAAAAATTTTTTAAATAGTACAATTTTTTAATTAATTACAAATACAATTCTTTTCTTTTTTTTTTTTTTTGAAGTGCAAACTTTAATTTTTTTGGTAATACAATACAGTTTTTTCTATTGGACGTATTTTTTTTTGGGGGGGGGATTACACGTCCAACATATGTCAAAACACTGTAAAAAATAAAAGGACTTGTGATGTCACAGCAAGTAAGTTCAGCACTATACAGAGGAATATTGATACAGATGTTTTAATTACAGTTTTAATGGTAGCAGGAAAACTGTAGCATGTGGTCTTCTTTCAGAGTATGTTTTTTTTTATATGTTGTCATATACCATACAACATGCTTTAACATGCCTAAAGTTTTTTTTTACAATATTGTACTAAGGAATATTGATTTGGCAGCCAATTCTCCATATTTAAAGTGATTGTAAACTGTAATCAATTTACTGCCCAGCATATAAAATTAATCTTAAAAACAAGGGCACTTTAATTCATTAAAATTTCATTTTTCAAATATTTACCATTGAGTGATTGTAAACATTGCTCTGTTCCTCCGCCTGCATCTCATACTTTATTAAGCAGAGCGATGATGAATCCGGCTTCATCCAATCGTTGTGTGCCCCACGAGCTGGACACCAAATGGAGCATGCAACGATTGGAGGAAGCCAGATTTGTATTCATGTCACAATGCTAAAGAATCCCACAGTCACATTTTTGACAGCAATCTTATTCCATAACCTTCCAGACTTTCAAAAAAAAGATACCAGGAATGAAGGATGTTTAATAAGAGTGCACTAACTGAATCATGAAAGAAAACAATTGAGGTTTCATGCCTCCTTTTTAAAGAAAAAAAAAATCACACTACATATTAAAATCAGGAAGATAACTATACATAGAATAGTGTCTCTAATTTGTCTTAAAGGGACATTCAAGTCAAAATTTAAATTTTCATGATTCAGATAGAACATGCAGTTTTAGACAACTATCCAATTTGCTTTCATTAACAAAATGCGCTCAGTCTTTTTATATTTACACTTTTTGAGTCACCAGGTCCTACTGAGCATGTGCAAGAATTCACAAGATTATATACGTATATGCTTTTGTGATTGGCTGATGGCTGTCACATGATAAAGGAGGAGTGGAAATAGACACAACTAAAATTTGTCAGAAAAAAAAAATCTACTACTCATTTGATGGTCATACTAAGTGCTATTGCATTGTCTTTGTATCATGTATTTGTTGATTATGCAAATCTACTGTATTTACTGGTCCTTTAATAGTGCATTTTTTAGCATGTTTTACTGAATATATTGATTGAATAGTACGGCCTTTGAAAAATGGACATGCCTACTAAACCCTGTATTTCAGTTTCATTAGCTGACAAATCCGGAAGAAGGCGGCTGCTCACGGCATTCAGATCTCTTTTGGAGCACAGATCCTTTTGTGTTGCACTTTCACAAGAAGATATCCGGCTCTGAAAAGAGCGGAATGCTGCAAGTGGCTGCCTTCTCCCGCATTCGTCAGCTAACAAAACTTCCGAATGCACTTCCCTAATGTTTAGGGGCTTTGGGTATGCTTTTCTAAATGGGTTTAAGATCAGCTGTAAATTCTGATTAGAGGCACCTTTTGAAATTGCCTTAAAAGGACATAATACTCATACGCTAACTCACTTGAAAGTGATGCAGTATAGCTGTAAAAAGCTGACTAGAAAATATCACCTAAACATCTCTAAGTAAAAAAGGAAGATATTTTACCTCACAATTTCTTCAGCTCACCAGAGTAAGTGCTGTGTAAACAGTTATTCTTCAGCTGCTGTAAAGCTGCAAGTTAAAAGAAAAAAAAAGTAGCCAATAAGCATCAGCAGTTCGGAGGTAATGTTTTGCCTTTGCTGTGATCTCATGAGATTTCATAGAACTTAAACTGAATAGGAAAAAAACATTACATTTAACCATTGAAAAATGATTTTATCCTTTTTTATTGGAGGCAATGGCTATTAGCCCCTGCTACGATTACAAAATTCAAGCTGAAACGCGTCAGCAGGGTTAGCAGAGCCAGGCTATCCGTTCAATATGCTGCTGTCTGGATGAAAGGGATTGTTTTTATCCTGTGAGAATTCATAATAAGTTATGTTTTAACCTACCGCGTTCGAGTGCTCCTCATCTGTTTGTTTTCGGTGTGCCTGCACAGGCCAGACGCTCAGTCCCTTGCAAGTCCTATAACAAGCATCCTGACTGGCTGCTTAAAGTCTCTTTACAGTGGGGTGTGAATACTTGTGAAATTTTGAAGTAAAATATCTTCCTTTTTTACATAGAGATGTTCAGGTGATATTTTCTAGTCCGCTTTTTACAGCTATGCTGCATCCGTTTCAAGTGCTTCAACATTTGGGTATCATGTCCAGTTAATTCAGAGTTTAAAAAATATTGTTCAAAAACTTGGAAGAAACCTAAAATTTAATGAGCTAGAACAATTTGATATTATAACCACCTAAATGTTATGCAACTCGGAGTTGGGAGCAATGTGTGTTCCAATATTTTCTCTTTAGATTCCAATTTAAATTGATTCCAATTGGGGTGAGTGTGGGATCTGTCCTCCTTAGGAGTCATTGTCCCGGTGCCTATAGCAGAATGTTGCTTGGGATGCTATTCAAACCTTTTCGTGGTCCCAAAGAAGGAGGGAACTTTGGAATTTTGGACCTAAAGTGCTTAAACAAATTTCTAAATGTCTCCTTGTTCAAGATGGAGACCATAAGGTCCATCCTTCCCTTAGTTCAGGAAGGGTAGTTCATGACCACTACAGATCTGAAGGATGCTTACCTTCACGTTCAAATCCACAAGGACCACTTCCAGTTCCTAAGGTTTGCGTTCCTGGACCAGCACTTCCAGTTCATTGCACTTCCGTTTGGTCTAGCTACTGCTCCAATAATTTTTATGAAGGTTCTAGAGGCTCTTCTAGCCATTGCCAGAACCCGGGGATATAGCAGTAGCTCCCTACTTGGACGATATTCTGGTACAAGCACCATCTTTTCATCTGGCGGAGGACCATTCGAAATCTCTTCTCTCTTTTTCGATCTCATGGATGGAAGATAAACTTAGAAAATAGTTCTTATTCCAAGCACCAGGGTGGAATTCCTGCGTACTATAATAGACTCCATATCCATGAGGATATTTCTAACAGACCAGAGACGTTTGCAAGCTAGCTTCGGCATGTATTGCCCTCTGGACCTCCTTAAGGCCCTCTGTGGCTCAGTGTATGGAGGTGATTGGTCTCATGGTTTCCAGCATGGACATCATTCCCTTTGCAACGTTCCGTCTCAAACCGTTGCAACTGTGCATGCTGAGGCAGTGGAACGGCGATCATTCGGATCTGTCTCAACAGATTTTTCTGGACAACCAGTCGAGAGAATCACTCTCTTGGTGGCTCTGTCCAGATCATCTGTTTCCCGAGGGACATCCTTCTTAAGACCATCCTGGGAGATTATGACTACGGACGCAAGCCTATCAGGATGGGGAACTGTTTGTGGTGCCAAGAAGGCACAGGGCCTGTGGACTCAGGAGGAACGCTCTCTCCCGATCAACATTCTGGAACTTTGGGCAATCTTCAATGCTCGGAAGGCTTGGTCCCTTCTGGGTTCGTCCCAGTGTATCAGATTCCAATCAGGCAATATAGCATCGGTGGCTTACATCAACCATCAGGGTAGAACGATAAGCTCCCTAGCAATGAGGGAAGTATCTTGGATTCTGCAGTGGGCGGATTGTCAGAAATCTACATTCTGGTGTGGACAACTGTGAAGCGGATTTTCTCAGCAGACAATCCTTTCATCCGGGGGAATGGTCTCTCCATCCCGAAGTGTTTGTGGAGATATGCAGCAGGTGGGGGACGCCGGAGATAGATCTCATGGCGTCCTGTCTCAATACCAAGTTACTCAGATATGGGTCGAGGTCCAAGTATCCTCAGGCGGAGCTGATAGATGCATTAGCAGTGCCTTGGAGGTTCAGTCTAATTTACCTTTTCCCGCCATTACCACTCCTTCCTCGTGTAGTGGCCCGCATCAAGCAGGAGCAGGCATCAGTGATACTCATTGCTCTATCGTGGCCGCAAAGGATGTGGTTCATGGATCTGGTGGGGATGTCATTATCTCCTCCGTGGAAATTATCTTGTCGCAGGGATCTGCTGGAACAAGGTCCTTTTTGTTCATCAAAATCTAGATTCTCTGAGGCTTACTGTGTGTATATTGAACGCTTAGTACTAGCCAAGAGAGTTTTTTCTGAGAGAGTTATTGATACTCTCATTCACGCTCGTAAGCCGGTTACTCGTCGCATCTATCATAAGGTGTGGAGAGCCTACGTTTTCTGGTGTGAAGAGCGTGGATTTTCCTGGCATAAAGTTAAGGTTGCCAAGATCCTATCGTTTTTTCAGGATGGACTGGAGAAGGTCCTTTCTGAGGGGACAAATTTCGGCCCTGTCTGTTTTACTGCACAAGAGGCTCTCAGAGCTTCCAGATGTTCAGTCCTTTGTTAAGGCTCTGACTAGGATCAGACCTGTGTTTAGATCTAATGCTCCTGCTTGGAGTCTAAATCTTGTTGTTAAGGTTTTGCAACGGGCTCCGTTTGAGCCTATGCATGAAGTTGACATTAAATTGTTGTCCTGGAAGGTTCTTTTTCTACTGGCTATTGCTTCTGCACGCATAGTATCTGAGATTGCTGCCTTGCAATATGAGCCTCCTTACCTGGTGTTCTATTCTGATAAGGCTGTCCTATGTACCAAGTTAGGTTTTCTTCCTAAGGTCGTGTCAGACCGCAACATCAATCAAGAGATTGTGGTTCTTTCCTTGTGTCCCAATCCTTCTTTTTTGAAGGAAAGTTTGCTTCATAATTTGAACGTAGTTCGCGCCTTGAAGCTCTATCTTCAGGCTACTAAGGATTTTAGACAAACTTCTTCCTTGTTTGTTGTTTATTCCGGGAAGCGTAGGGTCAAAAGGTCTCTTCGACTTCCTCATCTTTTTGGTTATGGAGTGTTATCCGATTTGCTTATGAGACAGCAGGACATGAACCTCCTCAGAGGATTACGACTCATTCTACTAGAGCAGTGGCTTCCTCTTGGGCTTTTCAGAATGAGGCATTTATGGATCAGATTTGTAAGGTGGCTACCTGGTCCTCCTTACATACTTTTTCTAAATTTTTCAAGTTTGATGTTTTTGCTTCGGCTGAAGCGGCTTTCGGGAGAAAAGTTTTGCAGACTATGGTGCCCTCAGATTAGTATTCGCCTCTCTTTTTGTCCCTCCCGTTGTCATTCAGTGTCCTCTAGAGCTTGGGTATAGTTTTCCCAACAGTAAGGAATGATGCCGTGGACTCTCCTTATATTAAGAAGGAAAACATAAATTATGCTTACCAGATATCTATCGTGGCCGCAAAGGATGTGGTTCATGGATCTGGTGGGGATGTCATCATCTCCTCCGTGGAAATTATCTTGTCGCAGGGATCTGCTGGAACAAGGTCCTTTTTGTTCATCAAAATCTAGATTCTCTGAGGCTTACTGTGTGTATATTGAACGCTTACTACTAGCCAAGAGAGTTTTTTCTGAGAGAGTTATTGATACTCTCATTCACGCTCGTAAGCCGGTTACTCGTCGCATCTATCATAAGGTGTGGAGAGCCTACGTTTTCTGGTGTGAAGAGCGTGGATTTTCCTGGCATAAAGTTAAGGTTGCCAAGATCCTATCGTTTTTTCAGGATGGACTGGAGAAGGGCCTTTCTGAGGGGACAAATATCGGCCCTGTCTGTTTTACTGCACAAGAGGCTCTCAGAGCTTCCAGATGTTCACTCCTTTGTAAAGGCTCTGACTAGGATCAGACCTGTGTTTAGATCTAATGCTCCTGCTTGGAGTCTAAATCTTGTTGTTAAGGTTTTGCAACGGGCTCCGTTTGAGCCTATGCATGAAGTTGACATTAAATTGTTGTCCTGGAAGGTTCTTTTTCTACTGGCTATTGCTTCTGCACGCATAGTATCTGAGATTGCTGCCTTGCAATATGAGCCTCCTTACCTGGTGTTCTATTCTGATAAGGCTGTCCTATGTACCAAGTTAGGTTTTCTTCCTAAGGTCGTGTCAGACCGCAACATCAATCGAGAGATTGTGGTTCTTTCCTTGTGTCCCAATCCTTCTTTTTTGAAGGAAAGTTTGCTTCATAATTTGAACGTAGTTCGCGCCTTGAAGCTCTATCTTCAGGCTACTAAGGATTTTAGACAAACTTCTTCCTTGTTTGTTGTTTGTTCCGGGAAGCGTAGGGTCAAAAGGTCTCTTCGACTTCCTTATCTTTTTGGTTATGGAGTGTTATCCGATTTGCTTATGAGACAGCAGGACATGAACCTCCTCAGAGGATTACGACTCATTCTACTAGAGCAGTGGCTTCCTCTTGGGCTTTTCAGAATGAGGCATTTATGGATCAGATTTGTAAGGTGGCTACCTGGTCCTCCTTACATACTTTTTCTAAATTTTTCAAGTTTGATGTTTTTGCTTCGGCTGAAGCAGCTTTCGGGAGAAAAGTTTTGCAGACTATGGTGCCCTCAGATTAGGATTCGCCTCTCTTTTTGTCCCTCCCGTTGTCATTCAGTGTCCTCTAGAGCTTGGGTATAGTTTTCCCAACAGTAAGGAATGATGCCGTGGACTCTCCTTATATTAAGAAGGAAAACATAAATAATGCTTACCAGATAATTTAATTTCCTTCTGTATAAGGAGAGTCCACAGCCCCAGCATGTGTTCTCCGATGGGCAGCCCTCTAAATTATATTTTTCTTCTGGCACTATTTATACCCTGATTTCTCCTACTGTTCCTTGTTCCCTTGGCAGAATGACTGGGGGATGGTAGAAGTGGGAGAGGTATTTAAAGGGACACTGAACCCAAATGTTTTCTTTTGTGATTCAGATCGAGCATGCAATTTTAAGCAACTTTCTAATTTACTCCTATTATCAAATTTTCTTCGTTCTCTTGCTATCTTTATTTGAAAAAGACGGTATCTAAGCTAACGAGCCAGCTAATTTTTGGTTTAGTACTCTGGACAGCACTTGTTTATTGGTGGGTTGTTCACCAAAAATGGGCCAGCACCTAAACTTACATTCCTACTTTTCAAATAAAGATACCAAGAGAATGAAGAAAATTTGATAATAGGAGTAAATTAGAATGTTGCTTAAAATTGCATGCTCTATCTGAATCAGGAAAGAAAAAATTTGGATTCAGTGCCTTTGGCTGAGGTGTCTTTGCCTCCTCCTGGTGGCCAGGTTAAGTATTTCCCAACAGTTAGGAATGATGCCTTGGACTCTTCTTATACAGAAGGAAATGAAATTATCTGGTAAGCATCATTTTATGTTTTTCAAATTTGTCGGCAAAAAAATCTACTGCTTATTACAATTAATTAATTATTAAGTGCTATTGCATTGTCTATTATTATACACTTGTTGATTATGCAATTATAGTGTATTTAATGTTCATTTACATTTTTATGGGGTTTACAGTGTTATTGGTCGTCTATGCCTGATGTTGTTTTCTGGAATTCTCCAACATTTTTATTATTACTCTCAAACATATACAGTACAGGAGTGACCCTCAGGGCTTTGCATGAAAAGTGTGACCTGTCAAAAATAACTGTAATCCTTGAATCACAAGCACCCAGACTTCACAGGCTAATAGACAGTTCTAGTCCGCTGCATGATCTTTGTTTAGCAATAATGCTGATCAATTAAAACATTACAAAATAACACATGATTGGGCGTTTAGAAGAGGTTCTGCTTTCAAATATGCCAAAAGTTAATGCTCTAATTTGGGGTTTTAAAGGGACATGAAACCCAATTTTTGTCTTTCGTGATTCAGATAGAGAATACAATTTTAAATAACTTTACAATTTACTTCTATTTATATAATTTGCTTTGTTCTATTGGTATGGTTTGTTGAAGCAGCAATGCACTACTCAGCTATCTGAAAACATTGGTCAGCCAATTACAAGAGGCATATATGCACAGCAACCAATCAGCAGCTCCTGAGTCTACCTAGATATCCTTTTCAACAAAGACTATCAAGCAAACAAAACAAATTAGATGATAGAAGTAAATTGGAAAGTTGTCTAAAATCACTTGCTCTATCTGAATCATGAAAGAAAAAAATAGTTGAGTTTTATGTCCATTTAACCCTTGCAAAGTCTGCTACAGAGCAACAATGCAATACACTATGTTGGGACCTGGCGGAACACATATGGTGAGCCAATGAAAAGAGGCATCCGGCATAGTCGGCAATCACCTGCTATTTCCCAGTAATGCATTGCTGCTTAGATCTTACCCAGTAATGCATTGCTACTCATGATCTTACCCAGGTATTCTTTTCAACAAAGGATAGCAATAGAAAGTAGTAAATTTGATAAAAGAAGTAAAGTGAAAACTGTGTTAAATGAATAATATTAAAGGGATAGTAAACACCAAAAATGTTATTGTTTAAAAAGATAGATAATCCATTTTATTTACCATTCCTCAGTTATGCATAACCAACACTGTTATAGAAATATACTTTTTAACCTCTGTAGTTACCTTGTATCTAAACTTCTGCAGACTGCCTCCTTATCTCAGATCTTTTGACAGACTTGCATTTCAGGCAATTAGTGGGTGAGCACAATGTTATTTATATGAAACACATGAACTAACGCCCTCTAGCGGTGATAAACTGTCAAATGCATTCAGAGTAGAGACTGCCTTCAAGGGCTTAGAAATAAGCATATGAGTCTACCTAGGTTTAACTTTCAACTAAGAATAACAAGAGAAAAAAAGTAATGTGATGATAAAAGTAAATTAGAAAGTTGTTTAAAATTACATGCCCTATCTGAATCATATGAAAGTTTAATTTGGACTTTACTATCCCTTTAAGTTTTACTCCAGTGAATACTTCTGCTAGGCAAATGAAAATCAGGCATACGTGCATATGCACCAGTCATTGGCCATATTCTCATCTGGAGCAGAATGGAAGTGCACGTTTGAATACATGTTTAACCCTTTGATGCAGTTAAACATATAGTAAAAGGTCATTTTGTTTCAAAATGAAACGCTTTACAACATTAAAGGGGACGTTAACCCAACATTTTCCTTTTATGATACAAATAGAACATACAATTTCAAACATTTTTTTTCATATACTTCTATTATCAATTTTGCTTTTTTCTATGGATATCCTTTTTTTGAAGAGCAGCAATGCACTACTAAGGGTTAGCTGAACACATCAGGTAAACCAATCAGCTGCTAGTTCCCAGTAGTGCATTGCTGCTTCTGAGCCTATCTAGGTATCCTTTTCAACAAACGGAAATAGGGAAACAAAGAAAAAAAATAATAATTAGATACTAGAAATAAATTGGAAAGTTGTTTAAAATTGCACGCTGTATCTAAATCTTGAAAAAAAAAAAAGTTTTTTTTTATGTCCTTTTAATAATTAAGTGCATAATAAAAAGACAATGCAATAGCACTTACTTTGAATGTTGAATACGCACTAGATTTTTTTCTAATGACACAGTGAGTCCATGGATCATCAGTAATTACTATTGGGAATATCACTACTGGCCAGCAGGAGGAGGCAAAGAGCACCACAGCAAAGCTGTTAAAGTGAATGTCAATTTTGATGCTAAAGTGCCCGGTTTTTAAAAATTTGATTAAAAGCTGGGGCACTTTAATTCATCAAAATTTACATTTCACTTCTGTTGAGAAAAAATACCTTTTAATCTTCACAGCAGCTCCAGCTTCCTTCACCCGTCGCAAAGCCTCTTCCTGGGTCTAAAATGAGGAATACAGCTTCCTCCAATCACGGCGTTGAATCAGACACTGATTCCCCCGGGGGAGAAGCCGTGATTGGAGGATTACCTATCTATCATTTCTGACGTCCGAAATGGCTTGCGACGACCGGGGGAAGCTGGAGCTGCTGTCAAGATTAAAAGGTAAGTTTTTTTTTCGCAACAGGAGTGAAATGTAAATTTTGATGAATTAAAGTGCCCCTGTTTTTAATCAAATTTTTAAAAACTGGGCACTTTAGCATCAAATTTGACATTGACTTTAAAGGGACATGAAACCCATTTTTTTTTTCATGATTTAGAAAGAGCATGTCATTTTAAGCAACTTTCTAATTTACTTCTATTTTCTAATTTGCTTCATTCTCTTGATATCACTTGCTAAAAAGCATATCTAGATAGGCTCAGTAGCTGCTGATTGGTTGCTGCACATAAAGGCCTTGTGTGGTTGGCTCACACATGTACATTGCTATTTCTTCAACAAAGGATATCTAAGGAATTGAGCAAATTGGATAATAGAAGTAAATTGGAAAGTTGTTTAAAATTGCATGCCCTATCTGAATCATGAAAGTTTAATTTTGACTAGACTGTAGTCCACGTCAGTCTCTTCAGTAGAGCAGTGGTGGCTTTTAAGCAACTGGGAACTTGTGAGGTATAATCCCCACTGCGCCTCTCACACAGTGGTTGCTGCCCTATCTTGAAAGCCTGAGTAAGATTATTCAGTCTTTCTTTTTTTTTCACCACAGGTCCATGTGATGGAGGATACCCTCTCAAACTGGGTGAGCTGTCCTTCTGCCGGGCAGATTTAAATTCAGGTAACTGCCAAGTTTAATTTTCTTGGGTCAGGAAAATATGGCACTTCAACAGTTAAATCTGTATGGGACATTAAATACAATAATCCTATTAAGGGTTAATAGGATAATCGTAGGCAGATTATGCAGGCACTGGGGATGAGAGGAGCATTTATTTGAGGGGCTCAGTTATGTTTTTTTTCTTTGGTTTTGTTCCGGACATGGTGAAAAGAATCAGTAGTGTATTTTACAGTGTGTAATACTCTCGGCGGCTCTACTCTAGAGTTAATGGCGGCTGGGAAGTTACAGCGCTTAAGGAACACCCACGATTAAGGAGGCAGGCTTCTTCTGAGGCGGCAAGATAGTTTTTGTGCGCCTTTCCGGATTCGCTTCCTGTGAGTTCCGAAATAGAGAAGGGGTTTTCGTTGCGGCTATGCTGTATCAGAAAAGTCTGATGAGCAATCGCTTAGTAGCCTGTTTGAGCAGCTGTGGATCAAGACCGGATCGTTTGCAACTCTTGATACCGGCAACCAGCAGGACAGGTAGGCACCTCGGCAAAATTGCTGAGGTGTAGAGGCTGTCTGAGGTTTCTAGAAATCCGCTGCTCTGTTGTTGAGAAAAAAAAATTTAGTTTAAAATTTAATTTGACAGTAACGTTTTTTTGCCAATAATTTTTCAAAGTTAAATAAAAGTAGTTTTATTTTTTTGTTTGGTTAATGGGTAAAGATGGACAAAGAGGCCTTACAAAATGTTACATGTAGCCTGGGTTTTGATTCCCAGGTGGAACCACCAATCCCTTTTTGTTCCTCATGTATTGAAAGAACATTGCATTACAGGGATAGACTTTTATTATTCTGAGCCATTATTAGCTAAGGTGGATGCTGTTCAGGGGTCTCCTGTTCAAGATATGCCGCAGCTTTCTCCTCAAGCGTCCCAAACCTTGTCGTCTACTCATGCAGTGCCCTACGTTTCCTCTCACACTCCGGTTGGAGTTGCTTTTCAAGACATTGCTACACAAATATCGTCTGCGGTAACTGATGTGCTGTTTGCTTTTTCCATGCTGCAGGGAAAGCGCAAAAGGAAATGTAAAGAATCGGTGAGTAAGGTTTCTGACACAGTCGTGGCTATTCCGAGTGCTTCCTCCCAGAAGTCTGAGGAGGAAGATACTTTGGTAGCATCTGAGGGTGAAATCTCAGACAGTGTAATTCCTTCTTCTGATGCTGAAGTTGTATCCTTCAGGTTTAAGCTGGAACACTTCCGTTTGTTACTTAAGGAGGTTTTGGCTACCTTGGACGACTCAGACACGACTGTCGTAGTCAATCCTAAGAAGTCTAGTAAGCTGAACAAGTACTTTGATGTACCCTCCGCGGTGGAGGTTTTCCCTGTACCAGACCCGGGCTACAGAGATTATTGCACGGGAATGGGAGAGACCTGATATTTCTTTTTCTCCATCCCCAATTTTTAAGAAAATGTTTCCAATAGCTGACTCTATTAAGGAGTCTTGGCAAACGGTACTCAAGGTGGAAGGGGCAATTTCCACTTTGGCTAAGAGAACCACTATTCACATAGAGGATAGCTGTTGCTTTAAGGATCCTATGGATAAGAAGTTGGAGGCGTTACCAGGGTTTACAAAGGCAGCCTGTGGTGTGTATTGCTACTGTCACCAGCGCGGCAGCCTACTGGTTTGATGCGTTGTCTGATTCTATTCAGACAGATACAAGGGCAAGCAGGCCAGAAAGCCTGCTGCTGCCCCCAAGACAGCATGAAGGAATGGCCCCCTATCCGGAAACGGATCTAGTGGGGGGCAGACTTTCTCTCTTCGCCCAGGCGAGGGCAAAAGATGTTCAGGATCCCTGGGCGTTGGAGATCATATCTCAGGGATATCTTCTGGACTTCAAAGCTTCTCCTCCACAAGGGAGATTTCATCTTTCAAGGTTATCAGCAAGCCAGATAAAGAAAGAGGCATTCCTAAGCTGTGTGCAAGACCTCCTAGTAATGGGAGTGATCCATCCAGTTCCGCGGACGGAACAAGGACAGGGATTTTATTCAAATCTGTTTGTGGTTCCCAATAAAGAGGGAACCTTTAGACCAATCTTGGATCTAAAGATCTTAAACAAATTCCTCAGAGTTCCATCATTCAAAATGGAAACTATTCGGACCATCCTACCCATGATCCAAGAGGGTCAGTACATGACCACAGTGGACTTAAAGGATGCATACCTTCACATACCGATTCACAAAGATCATTCCTAAGGTTTGCCTTTCTAGACGGGCATTACCAATTTGTAGCTCTTCCCTTCGGGTTGGCCACTGCCCCGAGAATTTTTACAAAGGTTCTGGGCTCACTTCTGGCGGTTCTAAGACCGCGAGGCATAGCGGTGGCTCTGTATCTAGACGACATCCTGATACAGGCGTCAAGCTTTCAAATTGCCAAGTCTCATACAGAGATAGTTCTGGCATTTCTGAGGTCGCATGGGTGGAAAGTGAACGTGGAAAAGAGTTCTCTATCACCACTCACAAGAGTCTCCTTCCTAGGGACTCCTCTGCAAAACCTTAAGGACCAAGTTTAAGCTCCATGGGGGAGCATACTGTCTAAAGACAGGCCTGATTCTAGACAGGGCCTGAACAAAGGATTGGATGTCATGGAGCACAGCGAGTCTCCTATGCAACAAAACTGACAATGCCGCAACCTGTCCCTTTAAGGAACTAGCGGCAAGACCCTTCTCCAAACCGTCTTGGAGAAAGGACAGAATCCTGGATACCTTCATCTTATGTCAAGGATATCCATGCTTCTCACTCCAGGACAAGTAAGTCCTCCACACCTTATGGTAAATGTGACGAGTTGACTGGCTTCCCTGCCTGAATTATATCAATCACACTTTCCGAAAAGCCTCTCTTGGCCAAGACTAGGTGTTCAATCTCCACGCAGTCAGCCTCAGAGAATCGAGATTTTGATGTTAAAAGGGGCCCTGTTCCAGCAGATCCCTGCGACAGGGCAACCTCCACGGCGGAGAGGATGACATCCCCACCAGATCCGCAAACCACGTCCTCCGCGACCACGATGGAGCAATCAGAATGGCCGAAGCCCGCTCCTGTTACATTCGTGCCTCAACACGGGATAGAAGTGGTAACGGTGAAAAAATGTAAGCTAGGCTGAACCCCCAATGCACCTCTAAGACAGCTATTAGATCTGCCTGGGGATCCCTGGACCTCGACCCATATCAGGGTAGCTTGCAATTTAATCTGGACGCCATGAGATCTATCTCCGGCGTTCCCCACCTAAGACAAACCTCTGCAAACACTTCGGCGTGAAGGGACCATTCCCCCGGATGGAAGGACTGTCTGCTGAGAAAGTCTGCTTCCCAGTTGTCCACACCTGGAATGTGAATCGCTGAGATCGAGCAGTTATGGGACTCTGCCCACTCCAAGATCCGAGACACCTCCCTCATAGCTAGGGAGCTCTTTATACCCTCCTGATGGTTGATGTAAGCCATGGAGGTTATGTTGTCGGTCTGGAACCTGATGAAGCTGAACAACCCCAGAAGAGGCCATGCCTTCAGATCATTGTAGATTGCTCAGTGTTCCAGAGTACTTATCGGAAGGAGAGATTCCTCCTGGCACTATTTTCCTTGTGCCATCCTGGCACCTCAAATAGCTCCCCATCCTGCCAGACTTCCATCCGTGGTGATGATCTCCCAGGACGGCCTCAAGAAGGATGTCCCCATGGACGGTTGATCCGGACGGATCCACCAGGAGAGGGAGATCCGAGTTTGAGCATCCATGGATATCTGCTATGATAGTTCTGAATGATCGCTGTTCCACTGTCTCAACATGCACAATTGAAGAGGTCTGAGATGGAACCTGGCGAATGGAATGACATCTATGCTGGAAAACATGATCACCTCCATACACTGAGGGGCCTGAGAAGGACTGAAGACAAGAGGACGCAATCTTCCTGCGTCGACGGTCTGTGAGAAACATTTTCATGGACATAGTCTATTATTGTACCCAGGAACTCCACCCTGTTGCTTCGAATCAGGGAACTCTTAGCTGAGTTGATCTTTCAACCGTGAGATTGGAGAAAAAGAAGAGCCCTTGAATGATCCTCTGCGAGACTGGACTAGGATGTCGTCCAGATAGGGTGCCACAGCAATGCCTCTGGCTCTGGCCACCGCAAGTAGCGCCCCCAAAACCTTCGTGAAGACTCTCGGGACCTTCGCCAGACCAAAAGGAAGGGCCACAAACTGGAAGTGTTGGTCCAGAAATGCAAATCTCAGGAACTCTAATTGGTCCCTGTGGATTGGCACATGAAGGTAAGCGTCCTTCAAGTCTATGGTTGTCATGATCTGTCCCTCTTGAACTAGGGGCAGAATAGATATGATTGTTTCAATTTTGAACGATGGAACCTGTTTTAAAAACCTGTTTAAACACTTTAGGTCCAGAATCGGGCGGAACGTGCCCTACTTCTTTGGAACCACAAAAAGATTTGAATAGTACCTTAGACCCCTTTCTGCTTGGGGTACTGGTATGATGACACCTAGAGAGGAGAGATCTCTCACACATTCTAGAAAGGCTTCTCTATTTTCCGGTCTTGAAGACAGGTTTGATAAGAGGAATCTGCCACTGAGCGGTTGGGATCTGAACCCTGTCCTGTAGCCCTGGGCGACAACGTCCAGAACCCAAGGATCCTGAACGTCCCTCAACCATGCTTCTGAGAAGAGGTAATCTGCCCCCTACTTGGTCCAGACACCGGTCGGGGACCACCCCTTCATGACGATTTTGTCTCTGCGGGCTTCTTGGTCTGCTTAGACTTGTTCCAAGAATAAGTCGGTTTCCAAGTTCCCTTGGACTGGTCCGCTTTTGCGGCGGGCTGCAGGCGCTAGGCCTTGTCTGCACAGAAGGGTTGAAAAGTAGATCCTTTAGGCTTAGCCTTCTTACCCTGCGGTAGGAAAGATCCC
Source organism: Bombina bombina (assembly GCF_027579735.1). Classification (NCBI taxonomy): domain Eukaryota; kingdom Metazoa; phylum Chordata; class Amphibia; order Anura; family Bombinatoridae; genus Bombina; species Bombina bombina. The sequence continues at coordinate 50,962,842 of NC_069506.1, forward strand.
TTTCCTGGACCGAACAGAATCTTTCCTTGAAAAGGCAGGGACAATAACCTTGACTTAGAGGTCATGTCCGCAAACCAAGACTTTAGCTACAGAGCCCTGCGAGCTAAAACGGAAAAACCTGACACCTTAGCATTCAGGCAATTAATTTGCATATTGGCATCACATATTAAAGAATTGGTGATCTTCAGCGCCCTAATCTTGTCCTGTATCTCGTCAATGGAAGTCTCCCCCTTGACCATTTCACACAGGGATTCACACCAATATGTTGCAGCTCCGGCGAACACGGCTACAGCCGCTGCCGGCTGAAAAACAAATCCTGTGTGTTGAAACATTTTCCTTAAAATGTTTTGCAACTTTTTATCCATGGGCTCTTTAAACGAGGAACTATCCTCCAGGGGAATAGTTGTCCGCTTCGCGAGCGTGGAAATAGCACCATCCACCTTAGGGACAGTACCCCACAGTTCCAGCTGAGAGTCTGGGACGGGGAACAGTTTCTTAAAGGAAGAAGGGGAAAATGAAGAACCTAATCGCTCCCATTAATTTTTAATAATATTTGCCATCTTAACATTAACCGGGAAGGCCTGAGGCACCACCCTGTCCTCATTTACCTTTATAAAGCTTAGGAATCGCAGGTTTTTCTGGAAGTTACGGTTCTGTAACCTCCAGAGTAGCAAGCACTTGCCTCAGCAAAAAGCGCAAATTTTCCATCCTAAACCTAAAGTCAGGCTCCTCTGCTGCCGGAGGTTTAGATGGCACGGACTCCGACCCAGAAGGGGCCTCCTCCGAAGAGTCGGAGTGGGCCTCGTCATCGTATAACGCCTCAGAAAGTTCCACAGGCATAGACAACCCCTGGGCCGGGCCACCATGATACGTCCTACGCTTGCACTTAGCAGAACGTGGTAAGGCATGGATCACTTTCAATACCGCCGTTTGCAGCAGATCCGCAAAATCTGACGACCAAGGAATCTCTCCTGCTGGAGTAATGGTTATACCCTGGGGCGCTGCATGTGCAATAGGAGATGGATGCAGGGAACGCAACTCACGGGACGGGGACCCCTCAGAGGTTGAGGGCTTAGTAGTACTACACATCCGTTTGCTCTTAGATGTTGTTACTTTATTAAGGCATGTGGAACATAGTTGAGCAGGCTGATCTACCAGAACCTCCTCACAATAAACACAGGAATGAGACGTAGTTAAAGAGGGCGAGCCCTCTAACGTGTCGGAGTCCTCCATAGCTTGCGCTGATATTAAGGACTAGATTAACTTAATAAATAGGCACCTTTATAACCTCCAATGGCCAGGGCAATCACCACCTCCTATGACCCGGTCTACAGAAACCGTTTCGTCTCCTGCGCCGCTGATCAACAGAGGAAGATAGATAGCCACACCCAGTCACATGGAATGCCTGGCAGGAACCGCCCCTGCATTGGAGACAACGCACAAAAAAAGTGCTGCGCCATACTCCCGTAAGTCACCTAAACGTTTCACACTTTGCCAGATTCATCTCGCACATATAACTCAGCAATGACACAATAAACAATATCATGTATAACCCCCCTTGTACAATAATCCTCTTTCCAGGAATATTAACCCTTGATTCTTTAAAGATCTCTTCCATGTTATCATTATGTAATAAAAATGAAACGATCTTACCAGAATCTACGCGGTGGAACAGGAACATGGCCCTTTAAGTGTGACAGGTTAGTAGTCTCGCTCCTGACATGGGCTTGAGTGTAAAAAGCAGGCAGCGAAACTCGTCAACGCTGATTGCTTGTGGAGCTGTTAATATAAGTCGGGATGGGTTCGCAGAAAGACTTTCCCTGCATCTCCGGACTCTCACCCAGGCTCTCACTGAGAGGCTGACAAGACTACTTAAAACTCTAGTCCCATTCCGTAAGAGTACTACCCTCCATAAGAGACTACTCCGATCTTCGACACTTCTCTGCCGTCGTCCTGTGACGAAAGGCAAAGAATGACTGGGGGATGAGGAGAGTAGGGGAGGTATATAAGCCTTTGGCTGGGGTGACTTTGCCTCCTCCTGGTGGCCAGGTTCTTAATTCCCAACAGTAATGAATGAAGCCATGGACTCTCCTCCCCTTTAGATGGAAACACTTCATATGTTTTATATTCATAGTTTTGAGGTTATTCTGCACCTCCCTCTAGTCTTGGGTGCACCATGTTGAAATCCCATGCACCACCGAATGTTCTCATCAGAAAGTGGAAGTTTTGGGGTTTTCTTTGAAGCAATGCTGATGTACAAATCCCATTGTCACAATGCTTCCTGTATGTTGTGCTGGCAGATGAGGAAAGACATGACTGGATATGGTCATTTAAACTGCGCCACAGATATTAGGAAGTTGATCAATAAATGCTCATCCTAATGTAAATAAATAAGTATATTAAATGCTTTTGTTTAATAGTGATTTTCTGCCAAATAACAATTGCAGTAAATTACTCCTAAAATCGCTTTTGTCAGGACTGGGAACCATTTATTGCTTGCTATTGTCATATGCTGTTTTAACTGTAATAAATCTTTTACAGACAGCCTTTTGCTTGTATTTCACTTCTCAAGTTAAGGTGGTCTAATCATTACTAAAAACATAAATCCTGTCATGAAATATTCTGACATAAATGACATGTATATATTTAAATCCGTTGTTCAGTGGAATATGTATATTGTAACTAACTGTGAGGAAACTATTTCATAAAAACAAACACGTTTTGTTGTTGGTTTTTTAGCATTAGACTAATTAAATGGATGGAAAGGTCAAATTGAAATGTACATGGGTGCATTTCGATTAAAGGGATATAAAACCCAATTTTTTTCTTTCATGATTCAGATAGTGCAGGCAATTTTCTAATTTACTCCTATTATCATTTTTTCTTCATTCTCTTGGTATCTTTATTTGAAATAGCAGTAATGTAAGCTTAGGAGCTGGCCCACTTTTGGCTCAGAATCTGGGTAGCGCTTACTGATTGGTGGCTAAATGTACCCAGGTACTGAACAAAAAATGGGCCGTCTACTAAGCTTACACTGCTGCTTTTTCAAACAAAAATACAAAAAGAACAAAGAAAGTTAGATAATAGAAGTAAATTAGAAAATTGCTTAAAATTGCATGCTCTATCTGAATCAAGAAAAGAAATTGTTTTACATTTCCCTTTTTAACTAGAAGCCTTTTTGCAATAAACTTCTAATAGCAACAATGCTTCTAGTAAAAGTAATTACTGGTTTTTAGTGGCATACGCACATATGCTGTGAGGGACCATGCACCAGTTTTCAACACCATGCCTCTTCAGCAAGCGGATGGTGTTGTGCATTACATACATTGCAGTGAAGACTTAAAGGGACAGTCTACACCAGAATTGTTATTATTTAAAAAGATAGATAATCCCTTTATTACCCATTCCCCAGTTTTGCATATCCAACACGGTTATATTAATATACTTTTTACCTCTGATTACCTTGTATCTAAGCCTCTGCAGACTGTCCCCTTATTTCATTTTTTTTTACAAACTTGCTTATTAGCCAATCAGTTTTGGCTCCCAGGTAACTTCCACCTGCCTGAGCACAGTGCTATCTATATGACACACATGAACTAACACCCTCTAGTGGTGGAAAATGCATTCTGAAAAGAGGCAGCCTTCAAGGTCTAAGAAATTTGCATATGAACTTCCTAGGTTTAGCTTTCAACTAAGAATATCAAAAGAACAAAGCAAAATTGTTGATAAAAGTAAATTGGAAGATTGTTTAAAATTGCATGCCCTATCTGAATCCTGAAACTTTATTTTGGACTAGACTGTCCCTTTAACTAATTCCAGTGATTACTCTTGTGCGTTTTGCTTAAAGGAACATACATCTCTAAATTAAAATGCTCATAAATGCTTTTGAAATAAGTTTTTTGAGAATAGGAATGTTTCCAATACACATGTATTAGCAAAGCTGCGTCTAGTAAAAGATATTACTGTGGCTGGAGCATATAGTTACTTAAAGGGACATGTAACTCAAAATTTTAATTCACATGAATGCATTTCAATTTTGGAAATAATCATTTGTTTCAATATAAGTTCATTAGAAAACTGTGCCTAGCAAAATTTTATGATAGTTTCAGAGAGAGCTTTTTACTGTGCATGTAGCATATGTGCATATTCCTTAAGCACCTTCATTCATAAATACTTTGCCTGCTAAAAAAAATTAACAACGTAATGTTATCAGTGTTGATGCTAATTGAGTCAAAGCTCATGTAATATAAGCTCTGTGAGCTGGTTCAGTGTTTGAGTGTAGGTGCATGAGGAATATGTACATATGCTGCATTCAATTCAATCCTGAAACGCATTCAACTTTTATTTGTATGTCCCTTTTAAAGGGATAGAAAGATCAACATTGAAATGTGCATAGGTGCATTTCAATTTGAAATAGAAGCATTTTTGCAATATACTTTCATTAGAAAAACTGCTTCTAGTAAATGTCATTACTGTTTTTCTTCTGTTATGTGTGATCAGTCCACGGGTCATCATTACTTCTGGGATATAACTCCTCCCCAACAGGAAATGCAAGAGGATTCACCCAGCAGAGCTGCATATAGCTCCTCCCCTCTACGTCACTCCCAGTCATTCTCTTGCACCCAGCAACTAGATAGGATGTGTGAGAGGACTATGGTGATTATACTTAGTTTTTATAACTTCAATCAAAAGTTTGTTATTTTACAATAGCACCGGAGCGTGTTATTGCCTCTCTGGCAGAGTTTGAAGAAGAATCTACCAGAGTTTTTACTATGATTTTAACCGGAGTAGTTAAGATCATATTGCTGTTTCTCGGCCATCTGAGGGAGGTAAAAGCTTCAGATCAGGGGACAGCGGGCAGATGAATCTGCATTGAGGTATGTAGCAGTTTTTATTTTCTGAATGGAATTGATGAGAAAATCCTGCCATACCGTTATAATGACATGTATGTATACTCTACACTTCAGTATTCTGGGGATGGTATTTCACCGGAATTACTCTGTTAAAAGTACATTAAACCTTTTAATAGGTATTTATTATGTTAAACGTTTTTGCTGGAATGTAGAATCGTTTGCATTTTCTGAGGTACTGAGTGAATAAATATTTGGGCATTATTTTTCCACTTGGCAGTTGCTTGTTTTAATTGTGACAGTTTCGTTTCTCTCTCACTGCTGTGTGTGAGGGGGAGGGGCCGTTTTTGGCGCTCTTTGCTACGCATCAAAAAATTCCAGTCACTTACTCTTGTATTTCCTGCATGATCCGGTTCATCTCTAACAGATCTCAGGGGTCTTCAAACTTCTTTGGAGGGAGGTAGATTCTCTCAGCAGAGCTGTGAGACTTATATATTGACTGTGATTAAAAACGTTGTTGTTTTTAAGGATTGATGCTATAACTGTCTTTCAGTTCATTATTTCAACTGTCATTTAATCGTTTAGTGCTTCTTTGAGGCACAGTACGTTTTTGTTAAATAAGATTGTAACCAAGTTGCAAGTTTATTGCTAGTGTGTTAAACATGTCTGATTCAGAGGAAGATATCTGTGTCATTTGTTCCAATGCCAAGGTGGAGCCCAATAGAAATTTATGTACTAACTGTATTGATGCTACTTTAAATAAAAGCCAATCTGTACAAATTGAACAAATTTCACCAAACAGCGAGGGGAGAGTTATGCCGACTAACTCGCCTCACGTGTCAGTACCTGCATCTCCCGCCCGGGAGGTGCGTGATATTATGGCGCCTAGTACATCTGGGCGGCCATTACAGATAACATTACAAGATATGGCTACTGTTATGACTGAAGTTTTGGCTAAATTACCAGAACTAAGAGGCAAGCGTGATCACTCTGGGGTGAGAACAGAGTGCGCTGATAATACTAGGGCCATGTCTGATACTGCGTCACAGCTTGCAGAACATGAGGACGGAGAGCTTCATTCTGTGGGTGATGGTTCTGATCCAAACAGATTGGATTCAGATATTTCAAATTTTAAATTTAAATTGGAGAACCTCCGTGTATTACTAGGGGAGGTTTTAGCGGCTCTTAATGATTGTAACACTGTTGCAATACCAGAAAAATTGTGTAGGTTGGATAAATACTTTGCGGTACCGGCGAGTACTGACGTTTTTCCTATACCTAAGAGACTAACTGAAATTGTTACTAAGGAGTGGGATAGACCCGGTGTGCCGTTCTCACCCCCTCCAATATTTAGAAAGATGTTTCCAATAGACGCCACCACACGGGACTTATGGCAAACGGTCCCTAAGGTGGAGGGAGCAGTTTCTACTTTAGCTAAGCGTACCACTATCCCGGTGGAGGATAGCTGTGCTTTTTCAGATCCAATGGATAAAAAATTAGAGGGTTACCTTAAGAAAATGTTTGTTCAACAAGGTTTTATATTGCAACCCCTTGCATGCATCGCGCCGATTACGGCTGCGGCAGCATTTTGGATTGAGTCTCTGGAAGAGAACCTTAGTTCAGCTACGCTGGACGACATTACGGACAGGCTTAGAGTCCTTAAACTAGCTAATTCATTCATTTCGGAGGCCGTAGTACATTTAACCAAACTTACGGCTAAGAACTCAGGATTCGCCATTCAGGCACGTAGGGCGCTGTGGCTAAAATCCTGGTCAGCTGATGTAACTTCTAAGTCCAAATTACTTAATATACCTTTCAAGGGGCAAACTTTATTTGGGCCCGGTTTGAAAGAAATTATCGCTGACATTACAGGAGGTAAGGGCCACGCCCTGCCTCAAGACAAAGCCAAAGCTAAGGCTAGACAGTCTAATTTTCGTCCCTTTCGGAATTTCAAAGCAGGAGCAGCATCAACTTCCACTGCACCAAAACAGGAAGGAGCTGTTGCTCGTTACAGACAAGGCTGGAAACCTAACCAGTCCTGGAACAAGGGCAAGCAGGCCAGGAAACCTGCTGCTGCCCCAAAGACAGCATGAACCGAGGGCCCCCGATCCGGGACCGGATCTAGTGGGGGGCAGACTCTCTCTCTTCGCCCAGGCTTGGGCAAGAGATGTTCAGGATCCCTGGGCGCTAGAGATCATATCTCAGGGATACCTTCTAGACTTCAAATTCTCTCCCCCAAGAGGGAGATTTCATCTGTCAAGGTTGTCAACAAACCAGATAAAGAAAGAAGCGTTTCTACGCTGTGTACAAGATCTGTTATTAATGGGAGTGATCCATCCGGTTCCGCGGTCGGAACAAGGACAAGGGTTTTACTCAAACCTGTTTGTGGTTCCCAAAAAAGAGGGAACTTTCAGGCCAATCTTGGATTTAAAGATCCTAAACAAATTCCTAAGAGTTCCATCGTTCAAAATGGAAACTATTCGGACAATCTTACCCATGATCCAAAAGGGTCAGTACATGACCACAGTGGATTTAAAGGATGCTTACCTTCACATACCGATTCACAAAGATCATTACCGGTATCTAAGGTTTGCCTTCTTAGACAGGCATTACCAGTTTGTAGCTCTTCCATTCGGATTGGCTACGGCTCCAAGAATCTTCACAAAGGTTCTGGGTGCCCTTCTGGCGGTACTAAGACCGCGAGGAATTTCGGTAGCTCCGTACCTAGACGACATTCTGATACAAGCTTCAAGCTTTCAAACTGCCAAGTCTCATACAGAGTTAGTTCTGGCATTTCTAAGGTCGCATGGATGGAAAGTGAACGAAAAGAAGAGTTCTCTTTTTCCTCTCACAAGAGTTCCATTCTTGGGGACTCTTATAGATTCTGTAGAAATGAAGATTTATCTGACAGAAGACAGATTAACAAAGCTTCTAAATGCATGCCGTGTCCTTCATTCCATTCAACTCCCGTCAGTAGCTCAATGCATGGAGGTGATCGGCTTAATGGTAGCAGCAATGGACATAGTACCCTTTGCACGTCTACATCTCAGACCGCTGCAATTGTGCATGCTGAGTCAGTGGAATGGGGATTACTCAGACTTGTCCCCTACTCTGAATCTGGATCAAGAGACCAGAAACTCTCTTCTATGGTGGCTTTCTCGGCCACATCTGTCCAGGGGGATGCCATTCAGCAGGCCGGACTGGACAATTGTAACAACAGACGCCAGCCTACTAGGTTGGGGCGCTGTCTGGAATTCTCTGAAGGCTCAGGGACAATGGAATCAGGAGGAAAGTCTCCTGCCAATAAACATTCTGGAATTAAGAGCAGTTCTCCATGCCCTTCTGGCTTGGCCCCAGTTAAAAACTTGGGGGTTCATCAGGTTTCAGTCGGACAACATCACGACTGTAGCTTTCATCAACCATCAAGGAGGGACAAGAAGCTCCCTAGCAATGATGGAAGTATCAAAGATAATTCGCTGGGCAGAGTCTCACTCTTGCCACCTGTCAGCAATCCACATCCCGGGAGTGGAGAACTGGGAGGCGGATTTCTTGAGTCGCCAGACTTTTCATCCGGGGGAGTGGGAACTTCATCCGGAGGTCTTTGCCCAAATACTTCGACGTTGGGGCAAACCAGAGATAGATCTCATGGCGTCTCGCCAGAACGCCAAACTTCCTCGCTACGGGTCCAGATCCAGGGATCCGGGAGCGGTTCTGATAGATGCCTTGACAGCACCTTGGAACTTCGGGATGGCTTATGTGTTTCCACCCTTCCCGCTGCTTCCTCGATTGATTGCCAAAATCAAACAGGAGAGAGCATCAGTGATTCTAATAGCGCCTGCATGGCCACGCAGGACTTGGTATGCAGATCTAGTGGACATGTCATCCTGTCCGCCTTGGTCTCTACCTCTAAGACAGGACCTTCTGATACAGGGTCCATTCAAACATCAAAATCTAACTTCTCTGAAGCTGACTGCTTGGAAATTGAACGCTTGATTTTATCAAAACGTGGTTTTTCTGAGTCGGTTATTGATACCCTGATACAGGCTAGGAAGCCTGTTACCAGAAGGATTTACCATAAGATATGGCGTAAATACCTATACTGGTGCGAATCCAAAGGTTACTCCTGGAGTAAGGTTAGGATTCCTAGGATATTGTCCTTTCTACAAGAAGGTTTAGAAAAGGGTTTATCGGCTAGCTCATTAAAGGGACAGATCTCAGCTCTGTCCATCTTGTTACACAGGCGTCTGTCAGAAAATCCAGACGTCCAGGCCTTTTGTCAGGCTTTAGCTAGGATCAAGCCTGTGTTTAAAACTGTTGCTCCGCCATGGAGTTTAAACTTAGTTCTTAACGTTTTACAGGGTGTTCCGTTTGAACCCCTTCATTCCATTGATATAAAATTGTTATCTTGGAAAGTTCTGTTTTTAATGGCTATTTCCTCGGCTCGAAGAGTCTCTGAGTTATCAGCCTTACATTGTGATTCTCCTTATCTGATTTTTCACTCAGACAAGGTAGTTCTGCGTACTAAACCTGGGTTCTTACCTAAGGTAGTCACTAACAGGAATATCAATCAAGAGATTGTTGTTCCATCCTTGTGTCCAAATCCTTCTTCAAAGAAGGAACGTCTTCTACACAATCTGGATGTAGTTCGTGCCCTCAAGTTCTACTTGCAGGCAACTAAGGATTTTCGACAAACGTCTTCCCTGTTTGTCGTGTACTCTGGTCAGAGGAGAGGTCATAAGGCTTCGGCTACCTCTCTCTCCTTCTGGCTTCGTAGCATAATTCGTTTAGCCTATGAGACTGCTGGACAGCAGCCTCCTGAAAGAATTACAGCTCATTCTACTAGAGCTGTGGCTTCCACTTGGGCCTTTAAGAATGAGGCCTCTGTTGAACAGATTTGCAAGGCTGCAACTTGGTCTTCGCTTCATACTTTTTCCAAATTTTACAAATTTGACACTTTTGCTTCTTCGGAGGCTATTTTTGGGAGAAAGGTTCTTCAGGCAGTGGTTCCTTCTGTATAATGAGCCTGCCTATCCCTCCCGTCATCCGTGTACTTTTGCTTTGGTATTGGTATCCCAGAAGTAATGATGACCCGTGGACTGATCACACATAACATAACAAAACATAATTTATGCTTACCTGATAAATTCCTTTCTTCTGTTGTGTGATCAGTCCACGGCCCGCCCTGTTTTAAGGCAGGTAAATATCTTTTAAATTATACTCCAGTCACCACTTCACCCTTGGTTTCTCCTTTCTCGTTGATTCTTGGTCGAATGACTGGGAGTGACGTAGAGGGGAGGAGCTATATGCAGCTCTGCTGGGTGAATCCTCTTGCATTTCCTGTTGGGGAGGAGTTATATCCCAGAAGTAATGATGACCCGTGGACTGATCACACAACAGAAGAAAGGAATTTATCAGGTAAGCATAAATTATGTTTTCTGCGGCATACGCACATATCCTGTAAGGGCCTGTGCACCAGAATTCAAACACCACACCTTGTCAGAGAGTCAGTGGTGTCTTTTATGACACAAATTACGTTTTTACAGAAGCAATGCACACTGCCACCAGCCCTCTGAGCAGACGCAGGGTTTGAATACTTGTGCACGGGTCCTTACAGGATATGTGCGTATGCTGCAGAAAAATAAGAATATTAACTTTTACTAGAAGCATTTTTGCAATCAGAGGAATATTGCAAAAAATGTTCTATTTCACATTTTAAATGGATTTCTGCACATTTTAATTGAGCTTTCTATCCCTTTAAGGAATACGTTTGCATGGAATTCTAGAGAATGTTTCCTGCTGCGTCATTTATTAATTTGTTCCCTTTTATTGCTTTACACGCCCATTTCGTTCTGTTTCTCTGATTCGGGGAAGATTACACACATAGTTATTGCTTCAAAGACTTTTTGCTGTTGTGTTGAAGGTTTTTGTTTTTTGTCATCTCAAAGGAGTGTAGGAAAAGCAACGTTTTTAATACATATACAGGTAGCCCTCAGTTTACGCCAGAGTTAGGTTCCAGAAGGAATGGTTGTAAATCGAAACCGTTGTAAATTGAAACCCAGTTTATAATGTAAGTCAATGTGAAGTGAGGGAGTTAGGTTCATAAGTCATAAGTAACACCTAATACATTATTTTTAAAGCTTTGAAATGAAGACTTTACATGCTTAACATTATTATAAACCTGATAAAATCATCACACAACACAGAATATATAATTAAACTAAGTTAAATGAACAAAAACATTAGGTAAACAGCATTATAAACCTAATAAAATAATCGCACAACACAGGCTTTACTTGCATTTTTCTGCAAACAGTTCTTTTTATGCATTCCAATCTGGACTGATTTATAGACAGGAAGATCTTGTTCCTTTGAAAGCTGCTCGATAGCTCAGGTCTGGTTAAACTGATTAATTTCAGCTTGCTTGGCTTGCATATCTTTGCTGCAACACAAGCGGACAGCTCCACCTACTGGCTTTTTTAATCAATGCACTGCTTCTCAATGCTTTTCAATAGCAGTCACATGACTGGAAAAAAAAAACATAATTTATGTAAGAACTTACCTGATAAATTCATTTCTTTCATATTAGCAAGAGTCCATGAGCTAGTGACGTATGGGATATACATTCCTACCAGGAGGGGCAAAGTTTCCCAAACCTTAAAATGCCTATAAATACACCCCTCACCACACCCACAATTCAGTTTAACGAATAGCCAAGAAGTGGGGTGATAAGAAAAAAGTGCGAAAGCATATAAAATAAGGAATTGGAATAATTGTGCTTTATACAAAAAAATCATAACCACCACAAAAAAGGGCGGGCCTCATGGACTCTTGCTAATACTCACTGACGAGGCCCAAAGAAGTCCGAAACAATTGTCTGGGAGTGTCATGTTCCTTGTTCAGTGTACAACTGGCTGCTACTTCAGGCTGGACTGACCTTGTAGGCAGGAAACATAATTTATGTAAGAATTTACCTGATAAATTCATTTCTTTCATATTAGCAAGAGTCCATGAGCTAGTGACGTATGGGATATACATTCCTACCAGGAGGGGCAAAGTTTCCCAAACCTCAAAATGCCTATAAATACACCCCTCACCACACCCACAATTCAGTTTAACGAATAGCCAAGAAGTGGGGTGATAAGAAAAAAGTGCGAAAGCATATAAAATAAGGAATTGGAATAATTGTGCTTTATACAAAAAAATCATAACCACCACAAAAAAGGGCGGGCCTCATGGACTCTTGCTAATACGAAAGAAATGAATTTATCCGGTAAGTTCTTACATAAATTATGTTTTCTTTCATGTAATTAGCAAGAGTCCATGAGCTAGTGACGTATGGGATAATGACTACCCAAGATGTGGATCTTTCCACGCAAGAGTCACTAGAGAGGGAGGGATAAAATAAAGACAGCCAATTCCTGCTGAAAATAATCCACACCCAAAATAAAGTTTAATGAAAAACATAAACAGAAGATTCAAACTGAAACCGCTGCCTGAAGTACTTTTCTACCAAAAACTGCTTCAGAAGAAGAAAATACATCAAAATGGTAGAATTTAGTAAAAGTATGCAAAGAGGACCAAGTTGCTGCTTTGCAAATCTGATCAACCGAAGCTTCATTCCTAAACGCCCAGGAAGTAGAAACTGACCTAGTAGAATGAGCTGTAATCCTTTGAGGCGGAGTTTTACCCGACTCGACATAGGCATGATGAATTAAAGATTTCAACCAAGATGCCAAAGAAATGGCAGAAGCTTTCTGGTCTTTTCTAGAACCGGAAAAGATGACAAATAGACTAGAAGTCTTTCGGAAAGACTTAGTAGCTTCAACATAATATTTCAAAGCTCTAACAACATCCAAAGAATGCAACGATTTCTCCTTAGAATTCTTAGGATTAGGACATAATGAAGGAACCACAATTTCTCTACTAATGTTGTTGGAATTCACAACTTTAGGTAAAAATTCAAAAGAAGTTCGCAACACCGCCTTATCCTGATGAAAAATCAGAAAAGGAGACTCACAAGAAAGAGCAGATAATTCAGAGACTCTTCTGGCAGAAGAGATCGCCAAAAGGAACAAAACTTTCCAAGAAAGTAATTTAATGTCCAATGAATGCATAGGTTCAAACGGAGGAGCTTGAAGAGCCCCCAGAACCAAATTCAAACTCCAAGGAGGAGAAATTGACTTAATGACAGGTTTTATACGAACCAAAGCTTGTACAAAACAATGAATATCAGGAAGATTAGCAAAAAGAACAGAAAGAGCAGAGATTTGTCCTTTCAAAGAACTTGCGGATAAACCTTTATCTAAACCATCCTGAAGAAACTGTAAAATTCTTGGAATTCTAAAAGAATGCCAAGAAAAATGATGAGAAAGACACCAAGAAATATAAGTCTTCCAGACTCTATAATATATCTCTCTGGATACAGATTTACGAGCCTGTAACATAGTATTAATCACAGAGTCAGAGAAACCTCTTTGACCAAGAATCAAGCGTTCAATCTCCATACCTTTAAATTTAAGGATTTGAGATCCTGATGGGAAAAAGGACCTTGCGACAGAAGGTCTGGTCTTAGCGGAAGAGTCCACGGTTGGCAAGAGGCCATCCGGACAAGATCCGCATACCAAAACCTGTGAGGCCATGCCGGAGCTATCAGCAGAACAAACGAGCATTCCTTCAGAATCTTGGAGATTACTCTTGGAAGAACTACTAGAGGCGGAAAGATATAGGCAGGATGATACTTCCAAGGAAGTGATAATGCATCCACTGCTTCCGCCTGAGGATCCCAGGATCTGGACAGATACCTCGGAAGTTTCTTGTTTAGATGAGACGCCATCAGATCTATTTCTGGAAGCTCCCACATTTGAACAATCTGAAGAAATACCTCTGGGTGAAGAGACCATTCGCCCGGATGCAACGTTTGGCGACTGAGATAATCCGCTTCCCAATTGTCTATACCTGGGATATGAACCGCAGGGATTAGACAGGAGCTGGATTCCGCCCAAACCAGAATTCGAGATACTTCTTTCATAGCCAGAGGACTGTGAGTCCCTCCTTGATGATTGATGTATGCCACAGTTGTGACATTGTCTGTCTGAAAACAAATGAACGATTCTCTCTTCAGAAGAGGCCAAGACTGAAGAGCTCTGAAAATTGCACGGAGTTCCAAAATATTGATCGGTAATCTCACCTCCTGAGATTCCCAAACTCCTTGTGCCGTCAGAGATCCCCACACAGCTCCCCAACCTGTGAGACTTGCATCTGTTGAAATTACAGTCCAGGTCGGAAGCACAAAAGAAGCCCCCTGAATTAAACGATGGTAATCTGTCCACCACGTTAGAGAGTGTCGTACAATCGGTTTTAAAGATATTGAGATATCTTTGTGTAATCCCTGCACCATTGATTCAGCATACAGAGCTGAAGAGGTCGCATGTGAAAACGAGCAAAGGGGATCGCGTCCGATGCAGCAGTCATAAGACCTAGAATTTCCATGCATAAGGCTACCGAAGGGAATGATTGTGACTGAAGGTTTCGACAAGCTGAAATCAATTTTAGACGTCTCTTGTCTGTTAAAGACAGAGTCATGGACACTGAATCTATCTGGAAACCCAGAAAGTTTACCCTTGTCTGAGGAATCAATGAACTTTTTAGTGAATTGATCCTCCAACCATGATCTTGAAGAAACAACACAAGTCGATTTGTATGAGATGCTGCTAAATGTAAAGACTGAGCAAGTACCAAGATATCGTCCAAATAAGGAAATACCACAATACCCTGTTCTCTGATTACAGACAGAAGGGCACCGAGAACCTTTGTAAAAATTCTTGGAGCTGTAGCTAGGCCAAACGGCAGAGCCACAAACTGGTAATGCTTGTCCAGAAAAGAGAATCTCAGGAACTGATAATGATCTGGATGAATCGGAATATGCAGATATGCATCCTGTAAATCTATTGTGGACATATAATGCCCTTGCTGAATAAAAGGCAAGATAGTCCTTACAGTTACCATTTTGAACGTTGGTATCCTTACATAACGATTCAATATTTTTAGATCCAGAACTGGTCTGAAGGAATTCTCCTTCTTTGGTACAATGAAGAGATTTGAATAAAACCCCATCCCCTGTTCCAGAACTGGAACTGGCATAATTACTCCAGCCAACTCTAGATCTGAAACACAATTCAGAAATGCTTGAGCTTTCACTGGATTTACTGGGACACGGGAAAGAAAAAATCTCTTTGCAGGAGGTCTCATCTTGAAACCAATTCTGTACCCTTCTGAAACAATGTTCTGAATCCAAAGATTGTGAACAGAATTGATCCAAATTTCTTTGAAAAAACGTAACCTGCCCCCTACCAGCTGAGCTGGAATGAGGGCCGCACCTTCATGTGGACTTAGAAGCTGGCTTTGCTTTTCTAGAAGGCTTGGATTTATTCCAGACTGGAGATGGTTTCCAAACTGAAACTGCTCCTGAGGATGAAGGATCAGGCTTTTGTTCTTTGTTGAAACGAAAGGAACGAAAACGATTATTAGCCCTGTTTTTACCCTTAGATTTTTTTATCCTGTGGTAAAAAAGTTCCTTTCCCACCAGTAACAGTTGAGATAATAGAATCCAACTGAGAACCAAATAATTTGTTACCCTGGAAAGAAATGGAAAGTAGAGTTGATTTAGAAGCCATATCAGCATTCCAAGTTTTAAGCCATAAAGCTCTTCTAGCTAAAATAGCTAGAGACATAAACCTGACATCAACTCTGATAATATCAAAAATGGCATCACAGATAAAATTATTAGCATGTTGAAGAAGAATAATAATATTATGAGAATCATGATCTGTTACTTGTTGCGCTAAAGTTTCCAACCAAAAAGTTGAAGCTGCAGCAACATCAGCCAATGATATAGCAGGTCTAAGAAGATTACCTGAACACAGATAAGCTTTTCTTAGAAAGGATTCAATTTTCCTGTCTAAAGGATCCTTAAAGGAAGTACCATCTGACGTAGGAATAGTAGTACGTTTAGCAAGGGTAGAAATAGCCCCATCAACTCTAGGGATTTTGTCCCAAAATTCTAATCTGTCAGACGGCACAGGATATAATTGCTTAAAACGTTTAGAAGGAGTAAATGAATTACCCAATTTATCCCATTCTCTGGAAATTACTTCAGAAATAGCACTAGGAACAGGAAAAACTTCTGGAATAACCACAGGAGATTTAAAGACCTTATCTAAACGTTTAGAATTAGTATCAAGAGGACCAGAATCCCCAATTTCTAAAGCAATTAGTACTTCTTTAAGTAAAGAACGAATAAATTCCATTTTAAATAAATATGAAGATTTATCAGCATCAATCTCTGAGACAGAATCCTCTGAACCAGAAGAGTGATCAGAATCAGAATGATGATGTTCATTTAAAAATTCATCTGTATAAAGAGAAGTTTTAAAAGATTTTTTATGTTTACTAGAAGGAGGAATAACAGACATAGCCTTCTTGATGGATTCAGAAACAAAATCTCTTATGTTATCAGGAACATTCTGAACATTAGATGTTGATGGAACTGCAACAGGTAATGGTACATTACTAAAGGAAATATTATCTGCATTAACAAGTTTGTCATGACAATTAATACAAACAACAGCTGGAGGAATAGCTACCAAAAGTTTACAGCAGATACACTTAGCTTTGGTAGTTCCAGCATCAGACAGCGATTTTCCTGAAGTATCTTCTGACTCAGATGCAACGTGAGACATCTTGCAATATGTAAGAGAAAAAAACAACATATAAAGCAAAATTGATCAAATTCCTTAAATGACAGTTTCAGGAATGGGAAAAAATGCCAATGAACAAGCTTCTAGCAACCAGAAGCAAAGAAAAAATGAGACTTAAATAATGTGGAGACAAAAGCGACGCCCATATTTTTTAGCGCCAAATAAGACGCCCACATTATTTGGCGCCTAAATGTTTTTTGGCGCCAAAAATGACGCCACATCCGGAACGCCGACATTTTTGGCGCAAAAGAACGTCAAAAATGACGCAACTTCCGGCGACACGTATGACGCCGGAAACGGAAAAGATTTTTTGCGCCAAAAAAGTCCGCGCCAAGAATGACGCAATAAAATGAAGCATTTTCAGCCCCCGCGAGCCTAACAGCCCACAGGGAAAAAAAGTCAAATTTTTAAGGTAAGAAAAATAATTGATTCAAGTGCATTATCCCAAATATGAAACTGACTGTCTGAAATAAGGAATGTTGAACATCCTGAGTCAAGGCAAATAAATGTTTGAATACATATATTTAGAACTTTATAAAAAAGTGCCCAACCATAGCTTAGAGTGTCACAGAAAATAAGATTTACTTACCCCAGGACACTCATCTACATGTTTGTAGAAAGCCAAACCAGTACTGAAACGAGAATCAGCAGAGGTAATGGTATATATGAGAGTATATCGTCGATCTGAAAAGGGAGGTAAGAGATGAATCTCTACGACCGATAACAGAGAACCTATGAAATAGACCCCGTAGAAGGAGATCATTGAATTCAAAATAGGCAATAATCTCCTCACATCCCTCTGACATTCACTGCACGCTGAGAGGAAAACCGGGCTCCAACCTGCTGCGGAGCGCATATCAACGTAGAATCTAGCACAAACTTACTTCACCACCTCCATAGGAGGCAAAGTTTGTAAAACTGAATTGTGGGTGTGGTGAGGGGTGTATTTATAGGCATTTTAAGGTTTGGGAAACTTTGCCCCTCCTGGTAGGAATGTATATCCCATACGTCACTAGCTCATGGACTCTTGCTAATTACATGAAAGAAAATGTTGTTATTCTGAAACGGTGCAAATTGAACCATTGTAAACCGAGGGCCATCTGTATAAGAATAATATAATGTCTATTTAAGCCATAGCTATACACCTAATATATCTAACATCACTAATAGGCATTACCACCTGTGGATATTTTACTGTCACAGCTGGTATTTTTAAGATTCAGGTCAATGTAGATAACAAAGAATAAATATGGAAACAAAGGCACCATTAAAGGGACAGTGTATTATAAAATTGTTTTCCCTTTAAATAGACATTAAACACTAAATATATCATTGCTTAGATGTTGTATGTAAACCAAAGATTAGCCTGAGAATAATTTGTATATGTCTTTTTAAAAAAATGAATTAGTTGTTTAAATATTGAAAAAATAAGGGTACAATCATTGACCATAAAGCAGTGGGGCTGCCATATTGTAACTTAGGTTACCTTTTCTGCTGAGGCAAATTAGGAATGGTTATAAATGGTTTACTAGAGTGTGCAACCAATGACTGTGAGGGATATAGCTGTGTCTGAACTTCCATGTTTAACATGAACAGGAAAGCCCACAATATTCAGAATTAAATTACAGGAAAGGAGAACAAAATAAAGTATATTTTATTGCCATCAAATGTGGTTATATAAGGTCTTTGAAGCTTATACATACATTTCATAACATGTAAGAATACATGGTCACAAAATAAAGCTAAATATAGTGTGCAGATGTCAAGATTAAAGGGACAGTCTAGTCAAAACTAAACTTTCAGGATTCAGATAGGACTTGCAATTTAAAATAACTTTCCAATTTACTTTTATTATCAATTTTGCTTTGTTCTCTTGGTATTCTTAGTTTAACCCCTTAAGGACCACAGCACTTTTCCATTTTCTGTCCATTTGGGACCAAGGCTATTTTTACATTTCTGCAGTGTTTGTGTTTAGCTGTAATTTTCCGCTTACTCATTTACTGTACCCACACATATTATATACCGTTTTTCTCGCCATTAAATGGACTTTCTAAAGATACCATTATTTTCATCATATCTTATAATTTACTATAAAAAAAATTATAAAATATGAGGAAAAAATGGAAAAAAACACACTTTTTCTAACTTTGAACCCCAAAATCTGTTACACATCTAGAACCACCAAAAAACACCCATGCTAAATAGTTTCTAAATTTTGTCCTGAGTTTAGAAATACCCAATGTTTACGTGTTCTTTGTTTTTTTTGCAAGTTATAGGGAAATAAATACAAGTAGCACTTTGCTATTTCCAAACCACTTTTTTTTCAAAATTAGCGCTAGTTACATTGGGACACTGATATCTGTCAGGAATACCTGAATATCCCTTGACATGTATATATTTTTTTTTAGAAGACATCCCAAAGTATTGATCTAGGCCCATTTTAGTATATTTCATGCAACCATTTCACTACCAAATGCGATCAAATAAAAAAAATTGTTCACTTTTTCACAAATTGTTTCACAAACTTTAGGTTTCTCACTGAAATTATTTACAAACAACTTGTGCAATTATGGCATAAATGGTTGTAAATGCTTCTCTGGGATCCCCTTTGTTCAGAAATAGCAGACATTTATGGCTTTGGCATTGCTTTTTGGTATTTAGAAGGCCGCTAAATGCCACTGCGCACCACACGTGTATTATGCCCAGCATTGAAGGGGTTAATTAGGGAGCTTGTAGGGAGCTTGTAGGGTTAATTTTAGCTTTAGTATAATGTAGTAGACAACCCAAAGTATTGATCTAGGTCCATTTTGGTATATTTCATGCCACCATTTCACCGCCAAATGCGAACAAATAAAAAAAAGCGTTACATTTTTCACAATTTTAGGTTTCTCACTGAAATTATTTACAAACAGCTTGTGCAATTATGGCATACATTGTTGTAAAAGCTTCTCTGGGATCCCCTTTGTTCAGAAATAGCAGACATATATGGCTTTGGCTTTGCTTTTTGGTAATTAGAAGGCAGCTAAATGCCGTTGCGCACCACACGTGTATAATGCCCAGCATTGAAGGGGTTAATTAGGGAGCTTGTAGGGAGCTTGTAGGGTTAATTTTAGCTT